>NC_051155.1:220536006-220581006 GCF_013339745.2 Dermacentor silvarum
TCTTCCTCTGAGCGCTCCCGTCAATGGTCACAGCATATGAAAATCGCTTGGAGCCAGGTCTGGACTGTATGGCGGGTGATCCAGCAATCAAATCCCAACTCCTTTATTGTTTTGGCCGTCCGGTTGGCAGATGGGGCCGAGCGTTATCTTGCTGCAGGATGACACCTTCTAGCAGTTTTCCACGACGCTTGGATCTGATTACAGGTTTTAGTGTAGTTCGCAACACATCACATAGTTCTTGCTGTTCACATTTTCGCCTTTTTGGTGAAATGAACGGCCACCACCCTTCCATGTTCCAGAATAGTGTTGCATAATCTCACCAGATGATGGTTGACGTTTAATTTCCTAACTTCTGGTGGTGATAAGTGTTTCCAAACCATGCTCGCAGCTTTACTTTCCGGTTCGTGATGATGTACCCAAGTTCATCTATATTAACAATTTCTGTAAAAATCCATTCCTCGCGACGATAACGGGCCAAGTGTTTACGAGAGATGTCCAACCTCTGTGCCTTATGCTGCGTTGACAATTCTTTGGGACCAACCTTGCACACACTTTCCGAAAATTTAGCCTGGCGTGTAAGATGAAATACGCTGAACCATGACTGATATGTAAAGTATTGGCGATTCGTCCAATGTGATTCGCTGTTTCCATCACCATACCCTCAACGACTGTGAAATTGCCTCAGCCGTTGACGTCGATGGCCTGCCCGATCTTTCCTCGTCACATAAAGAAGTGATTCTCTGTTTGAAACTTTCTATGTATTCGTAGATCTTGCTTCGCGATAAACAACTGTCACCATACTGCGCTTGCATTCGACACTAATGCAGCGCTGGATACAAGCCGTGTCACTAAATCCTAGGGCTAGAAATTGCAAAGTCCTTTACTTTTGGAATTCCCCTCGTATATATATATAGATATATATATTTTATAGTATATATATCTATATATATATATATATATATATATATATATATATATATACGCAGAGAGAAACGCTCTTCAATAAAAAGCTGCACTTGCTCTTGCTGCATGATGAAAGAGGTGAAGTATGACGCGATGCACACGCCACAAAGTAAATACAAAAGAATAAAAAGAAAAAAAGTGTCTGCACTCTAACAGCCTATACACAAGCGCTCACTCAAAGCTAGTTACAGTGTCTGGTACTGCCGGTGTCATCGTAGCGTGCGTCGCACAGATAATTGCCATATACTGTCCTAGCGGGTCCCACTGCACAGGGTTTGGCTAACGGCTTAAGTTTAGTGAACGGACATTGTTATATAGTTATGGAGAGTGCGAAACGGCTGCAACAGCCTGCGATGTGACTTATATCTCAGTCATGCGGTACACTTTCGATTGTGATCTAGCTTGATTGGATCGAATTTCACGACCGCGATTGTCTTCCTTTCGCAGATTGCGCAAGGAAAGCAACCGTGATCGAGAAATTCGATCCTGATCGGGCTTCGAAAGTGCACCGTGTGGCTGGTGTCTTCCGTACGTTGCACGTGAGGGCACAGTAGTGATCATGTTCACTGAATTGTAAATAGATATGCAGCGTTGCTACACAGCCATGTCCTTGCGACCAGCGCTTTCTCTCCGCTTAAGCAGACTGGAAAGGGCAAGGGTGAAACACTCAAGTGGCTGCACCTGCGTACACGAATCGAGTGATTTCACCTAAATAAAAGAAAGAAAAAAGAGAAAGAGAGAGAGAGAGAAGGAACTGTTTGCCTCTGCGAAGGGGAAAAAAAGCAGAAAAAGAAACGTGACAGCGACTCGTTGCAGCGTAAAGAATGCAGGCAACGCTAATTAACTTGTTTCATTACAGTTTCTCAATTGCTGGATGTTTCACAAACTTGTTTAATTAAGTGCTGAAGCGACAACCAAATTAACGCCGCCGTCTGCAAGAGGCCGCCACTTGAGTAAAAGTAAGCCTTCGGGGCGTTGTAAATATAGCGAATCGTAAGCACAAGTTCGTAAAATGACCGTTGTTTGCGCAGGTTTAACGAAGTAACGTTTTCTTTACGTATAGTTATTGCACGAAGAAGCGAGCATGACGGGTCGCTTGGGGCTAGTTACTCTAAGTTCTGAAGGTAGTAACACCTGCGCCAAGAGAATATATAGCAGCGTAAACACGAAGAAGTTAGGTAGGACACGCGAACGAGGGCTTTTTCGTTGTAAAATGGTGGCTCTTTTCCTAGAATTCAATTTGATCATAACACGATAAAAAAGATATGAACTTCATTAAGCAGTTAAACGTAATGACAAATACCTTTAGAATAGCGTACGTGAGCAACCGGAAATGCCTCGAGTAGTATCATGAGCAATATGAAAGGTAACACGGGAGCGCGTGATAGATAGCCTCAAACCCAGTTTAACAATATGCGTTGCGAAAATTTCTCCGAATAAAAAAATGAAAAGTGGAAAGGGAGGCGCTGTTCAGCTAACTGATAACACTACCACCCCGTCTGTATTTCTAGAACATGGGGACATCCTTGGCCATATTTTATAGGGATGCCTTTTCCTATGCTCTGTGCTATTCCTTTTCGAGTACGTCAATGGTCATAGCGACGCTCCGCCAGCGTTATCAGTGGGATCTGCCGGACGCGCACGGTGGGCCATAAGAGTCGCATAGAATCGAGCGCAAGGCATCCCTACAAAATTGCAGCCCTTGTCGACAACTAGCAATGATGACGCTTTAGATTCACAAAGATTGGCAATGCGCTCGAGTGTAGCGATGACTATGACCGCTGTAGAAAAGACATTGCCTGTACCGATGTGAATGCGAGCGTAGACGGAATGAGGGAGGATTGATTCGGGTCTGTAAGAGGCCAACATGATGATACCTGCATTGTGGAACCAAAGCGGGGCGGGAGTGTCATCGGTGAACATAACAGCGCCTCCCTAGTCACTTTGCTCTTGAAGGCGGCCGTCGCGTAACGCTCCAAGCTGAGTTTGAGGCTATCCGATATTTGCTACCGTGTTCCCTTTCATATTGCTCCTGATTGTATGTAAGGAATGGCGGTCTACTCACGGCGCTTGCTCTGTACTTAAATTGCGTTGTCAAACACGGAGGAATTCTTGGCTGCTGCTTGTGTGTGAATTGTCGTGATGGCGGCCCTCTCGACGTTGTTCCATCCCATATAAATGGATTTCTTGTGACCATTCGGTGAGTCCGGCGTTCGTATATACCTGAAGAGGCACGTCAGCAGAAAACAACAACAACAACCAACAACAACAACAACAACAACAACAACAACAACACAACAACAACAACAACAACAACAACAACAACACACAACAACAACAACAACAACAACAACACACAACAACAACAACAACAACAACAACAACAACAACAACAACAACAACAACAACAACAACAACAACAACACAACAACAACAACAACACAACAACAACAACAACAACAACAACAACAACAAAACAACAACAACAACAACAACAACAACAACAACAACAACAACAACAACAACAACAACAACCGTTTCAGCTAATGAATTGTTTTGCCTTAGGGAGGTTTGACGCCATGCAACGACCGCTTATAACTTCTTTGCTTTTTGTGTTTTCATACGTTAAAATAAAAGTTCTCAAGTCAAGTAATCC
Organism: Dermacentor silvarum; assembly: GCF_013339745.2. Taxonomy (NCBI): domain Eukaryota; kingdom Metazoa; phylum Arthropoda; class Arachnida; order Ixodida; family Ixodidae; genus Dermacentor; species Dermacentor silvarum. Next base: position 220,539,626 of record NC_051155.1, read on the forward strand.
GTAAAGTTACGCAAACTGCTTGTGTTAAACGTACGTAATGGTCCGTAAGCTGTTCTAGAGCTGTCTGATGACGCACTGGTAAACAAAGGTCTGCTTGCGTTTGGTCATATCGACACAGGAAAGATAAGAAATAATGCTGATCCCCAATTAAGCAAGAATTACTGCAGTGATTGGCTTCTTTATTGCTCATTCTCCCATACTAAACGAACTTAGTTTCTTTAGGATACGCTTGTGATAAACAGAAAAAAAAGAGAGAGTACCGAGCATGAGCTTTACCGACGATGCGAAGCTCTGGCTGAAGCTCTCTTACTTTTGAGATAGTTCTAGTAACGATGTAAAATATCGCAATGAAATGTAATGAAGAATGTGATGAAATGGTCGTTTGGTCAGGCGGAACCACTACCACTAAAAGGAGCCACTTACATTTGTCAACTCAGCAGGTTTGTGTTTCGGTATCTCTACAGGACATAAAGCTCCTGGTGTCTACAGGCATCAAAATTTATGGATACGTAGTTACTGCAATGATCGCTTGAGTTCTAGATAACAGGCGCGTATATTCTAATCACAAAACGTCGGCCTGTTTTTAGAGCTGCTTCATGTGCGTCGCTTGCTCACTACGTAGGCAGGAAATTCCAGTAGGAATGTTGCAGAGGGGTTATGCGAGCGAACACTCAGCGCTGGTATCCTTTTCAATAGGAACGTCAGCTTTCCACGATGGCTTCACTGTCAGAGCGACTCTCGTTTTTCGCTCACCACTGGGAGTCCAGCAAGGTTTATAGAAGCGCTCTGACGCGTTCGTGTGCGTCAACGAGTGTTTAAATTGTTTCGAGGTGCGAGCCGTGCGATCTGCCAAGAGCGAATGAGAGCGTATGCTGGCGTATGCTGCCTGAAGCAGACTCCTATATTCTACTTTCACAAAGGTGCAATGAATAAAAGGACGTGGTTTCCATGTTGGTTTGCCTTCCGCAGATTGACGTCATTCTGGCGCCCCGCTGTGTGGCCATACAGTGAGCTGTTCGCATTCTCGTGGGGAACAGCGCAAAAAATATGGAAAGTATGAAAAGAAGCCACAGCGGCATATGTTGAGTCTTTTGCATTGTTTGTTACGAAAACAACCTCGTCCCGTTACTGTTCTGTAGGTGAGCTGCTGAAGCTCATGTCAGGGCGAGAAGGCACTTCGATCGCTATCCGGAAATTGTTGTTTTGATACGCAGTTTTGAGACAAGCACAAGCGCGTAGTTCCAAAGCCTGCTTGAGACGCAATGGAGTTCAATAACATGTGATGCAAGTCAGTCACGGGCTTTTGTTGCGGTCACGCGTCGACAATGTCGACGCATATTCACGTGTCCATGCGTGTATGCACGCGTCAAGCAGTGTGCGTGCAAAACGTAAAAAGAAAACTAAAAACTGCCGCCTCATGGTTGTCGACACTCCTGAGTACCGCGTACGCGCCCCAGTCTTGTCGCGGTGGTCCGTTAGTGATATGTTCCGGAAGGAACAACACGGGAAAAAATGAGTCACAGGCAGAGACGGGCGTGTACATAACTTACCATCGCGCCGTAACTTCTGGCGTTTCTGTCTTCCGCGTAAAGCCGGAGAAATTTTCGCGAGCCGTTGGTGCCAAGCCAGGCATGCAAACAGCCGAGGAAAAAAAGAAAAGAAAAAAAAGAGCCCTCAAAAAGTCATGCTCACAGCGCGTTGCTGCTATTTTTCTGCGGCTGTGCTTAGATTATATGAGGCAATCTTCTCTCTCTCAATGGCCCTGTGGGTCTTGCGCAGGCTCGTTGCAGTGCTTACTCACCACAAGAATATGACTAACGGCGATAAGGCAAAAAAAAAAAGAGGAAGAGAGAAGAGACATTGTGGTCATTCTGTAATGTTGTCAACGCTTGTTTTTAACACGCGCAAGCTAGTAGCTTTGCAGGTACTTGACTCAAGCTTTTCCAGCTGACACATCAAGTCCGCATGAGACTGGAAACATTAAATGTCAAACTAACGTGCGACATGTAGGACTGATATCGATCCCCTCCGCTCTTTTTATCTTCTCTCACGGGGGTATATAGATAAGGAGTGTAGGTGCTGTTAGCTTTATGGACTGCGGAGTCGCAAACCAAGACACCTCTGACGTACTCTTTGGTACCGTCAAGAAGAACGATGGTCAGCATTGCTTGGTTGCCTATATCCGAGGAAACGTGGTAATCTTGTCGGACGATCAAAGGACAGCATCGAAAGACGCGCGCCAAGGTTGGCCACCGATCGAGGGGGGGAGTTCGTCGGCGACAAGCGAGAGCTTACCGCATGCAACGTGACTCATCGGGCGAGCCACTCGGTTCGAGCGACATTGTTTCCTCCGTCGGGAGTACACGCCGGAGCGGATCTTCCTCTCTCTCGGGCGCAACCACGCACGCTCTGGTCGGGCCTTCGCGCCGTTCTGCTGTCTCGCGCGCGCGACAGCGGCGGGGAAGCATCCCATTGTTGCGCCTGAGAGGACGAGCCCTGTCTTTGTGTATGGTCGACGCTGTCGACGACGGGCTCTGCTCGAGCATCCTCCCGCAGACTCCATAGGCAATCCCAGCCGGAGAGACTATCGCCAATTGTTTTTCCTTTTCTTTTCCTCTGTATTAACTCTTGTTCCCACTCTATTGCTTCTTTCTATTCCCTTCTCATTCATTGCTTCCCACGCGCACTTACACTTGTTTCTTCCTTTTCGGCCTCTTTCGCGATGAAAACCCTAAATCACAGTTGCGTTGCGCCGTTTCCGGCTTGGTCGCTCTGGCCTGTGGTGTCTTGCAGGGTCCCCTCGTTCTACCAACTCTCTTTTCTTTATTACCGTGGTCTCCGTGCCTTCTCTCTCTCTCTGTCTTTGCACCCCTGTTCCTCGAACTAACGTCACTCGCGTCGTTCCCCATGGCGTAAAGCTCCCGGCGTCTCTTCTGGCGCCTCTCCCCATCTGGTTCGGGGCGGCTGGCAATTCGCTTTCGTTTTCCCTGCGCACCCAGTCGCCTCCACCGCTGCTCGTTTTTGTCTTAATTTTTTTGTGGAATTATTCCCCATTTCTCACTTATCCTCTGAAGCCTCCGGTAGGACGTCAAGCTTGATCTCGCCGCGCGTTTATCCTTCTCCGGCGCTGTTTCGATGCACTTCGCTCCCTGTCTTCCCAACTCTCTTCCCTTTCCCTTCCCACCCCTCTACATTTCTCTCTCTCAGTCGCATCCTTTTCGTCTTCTTGGCCCGCATCCTTCCACCCTCCTCCGATTCAAGTCCGTGACTCATCTCCAGCACAGCGGCCGGCGAAACGAGGGATGAGTCGGGGACGGTAGGGAAGAGGCTGCAAAAAACTGGGAAAGAAGCGCGGGGGAGAGGGAACAGATTCCGAGGCACACGAGAGGCGCGCGAGTGCCCCGTGTACTGGCGCAAGACAAGTCAGCGGCGACGCGGGGGAGGAGACTCGGCGCCGAGAGAGACAATCGCGTTTTTATGGCGGGTTTCTCCTCCCGCGTGCCTCGACCCGCCGCTTCCCGTTCCTCCCCATCCTTCGCTTTTCCCCTTTCCCTTCCGCGCCGCGCTCGTCCCAAAGCGGCGGAGTTCGGGACACTATCCCACTTGCGCGCCAAGCGAGGCGCGCCCGTCTGGACCGACGCGCGAGTCTGCGTCGGGCGTGTAGGGAATGATAGGAATACGACCAAATGCGGCCTTAGTTGCACGACGTTATCCGTGCGATTGAGTGAAGTTATCGCTCGCTCTTGGCTTGTCGTGTTAAGTTACATTTCGTGGAACGGTGGCGAAGGAAAACGATAAAGAAAAGGCGAAAGTACTAAGCGGAGTGCTAGATGACATGATCACTTTTCAAATGTTTATAAAGTATTTATTATTTTCGCTATTATTACTTTTTAAAATCTAGGTCGCACAGGTCATTAAGTTTGCGGGAAGGAAGACATTCCACTATGTTTTAATTGGGAACCTTGGCCAGTCCTCCTTCGTGGGGACATGCCTTACGTTGAAGGCAGTCACAACAGCAGCATCAGCTGGATGGGATAAGAATTTGTCGTCCCTCGGAAGCTTTATACTTTTTAAACTTCAGGACCCATATTTACAAAACCGTTCGCGCGCCAAGGACGTTCGAAAAGACAGGCGCCGGGCAATCAAGACAGTAATCATACGGTTAGTCAAGACAGCCGACCAATCGTAAGCAGTTCTTATAGCAAGCAGTTCTAGAACGAGAAGGTTTGTGAATTAGGCCCATGACAATAAGAAAGGATGACATGACCAAAACTGATAGCAAAGTAAACAAAGATTGCATACAATAAATATTTAGTGGGGGAGCGGTGTTGATAAGAGTTACGAAATCAGCGTCACTAGTTGCTAGTCCGTGTTGCTAATAAGAACACGACTTACCCCTTCAGTCGCCCCTCAGGTGCAACATAAAACGGGAGTTTAAAAGCATAAGCATTGTTGTGCCTTGCGCAATCGGATCTGACACTGTTGCTCAATACTTAATTTGTTAATTTTGTCTTCGTAGGCTTTCTGAGGTTCTCGGCATACCAGTGCACTTGTTCTTTCCTTGGAATTCACTGCAAGTTTTATTTTCCCTTTCTTTCATCTTACGTGAGTAAATAGTGCCTTAAGCACGTTTCATAATCTTCAGCCCGTTTTATGCTTTTTGTTATTAGAGGTTGTCGTCTGGTATTTTGACACAGTATCGCAGCTATTAACTGCGACAACGACTTCTCTTTATCTGTAACGCGTACTATTTCTCATTCACTTAAATCCAGCAAGTCGCTTTTGCTTCGAGAAGCGTTTTACACAAAGAGCGAGAGAGAGAGAGAGAGAAGAAGTAGAACGACGTTACGCTTTGTACACACACTGTAAGCATCAGCTATTCTTCAAATATCACGTCACGTTCAGTGCATTGGTGCAGTGGGCAATTCTAATGGAGTACAGCTAATCAGCTGAAAACGAGAGTACATTTTCTTTGGAATGCGTAGCATTTTTCTAGCGCAGGGTAATAGGGAAGTTAATGAGGAAACGGGAGTCAATCAAAAGCCCGGCAATATGCAGGAGGATTAAAGCCTTAAGCCCTAAAAAGCAGAATAAAGAAATAGACGTGACTGTCGTGAGAAGCTCCGTTCACCTATTGCATGCTATTGCTTCCTTCGAGATTTTACTTAATCGGTCGTTCGTAGGAACAAAATCTCTCAGTAGCACGTCATGTCTAGCTGCAGATTATTGTGTGACAGTCGGTACTACAATTACACAAAAGAAGGCTCTTTCACGGTCGGCTTTCTCATCCGGTAATATATGCTATGCGCTCCAGAAATCACTGAGAGCAAGCGCGTGGGTGGTTTCGCCTGTGTTAAGACACAAACGAAGTGTTGTCTTCGAGGAAAAGTCGCACCAACGTTTTCGACTTGCCTATATAGCCAATAGAAGTCTCTTCTTCTTGAGTTTTTTTCTGAAAACAGTTCCGTCATGAACAACAGGATTACTTTCTGTATTAAATTGTTTTATCGATAGTAAACGTTCGGGTGATATACGCGTGCTGGCGCAGGACGTAACCATACCTAATTGAAAAACGACACCTCCCCGTTATTCGTGAAGAACAATGTTACGTAAACACACGCGAAACACACTTTGCTGAAAAACGGCAACCACACACAGGCGCAGGAGAAGCTGTAGGAACTGAGCTGTAGGAGAGAGGTAGCATTTCGGTGTCAGAACAGCCACCGATAGCTTAAAGGAGAAATAAAAATGCAGATCGCACCCACTGTGGGAATCGATGCTATGCGAAGCATTTTGCAGCTACAGCGTCATTTGGGGATTCCGAAAAGCGTTACCAGATTCACCAATGGGTTTGTGTAAATCGAGAAATTGGGTGCGGGACGCGAGTGTGTGTGTGTTTATGATGACAGAAGGAAGACGACGGGGTGACGACGATAGTGTGATGGCAGTGGCGTGATGACAGATTTTTTTTTTTTGCACTGTGGTGAAGAAAACTTACAAACAGTTTCGTTACGACCTTGGTCGATCGCGAAGGCAGCACAATGCCGCAACGCACTAGCTGCCCCGGGGGAAGACTGGGAGGAACCGTTAGGCTCACGCTTTTAGAAGCAACTTTTTATGCGACGTGATGCTCTGGAAACAGACTGGTAAGTCTGTGACATAATGGGAACTGGCGCGAGGGCACGTGATCTCTGAGCACGTGATCTCACTTGTTCAGCTGTCACGTGACACACGCGCCAATCGTCTTACTTATTGTTATTTTACGATTATTGGAAAGGCCCGAAACGATGCGAGACAGGAACCTACCTACCCACGGAAAGTGTTGGCCAGGTAATGCTTGACATTCAGTGTCGCGAGGATGGTGGAACACTACAATGTGGCGCGAGGCTAACGACAAGACCATAACTGTATATTTCAAGGGGAACTCCTGAGCCATTTCGCTGCGTAAGGGCAGTCATTAGCTCCCAGCGTTTAACTGTGGTTTCCATCCTGAGTAGTGACTAAGCGCAATGTTTCAAAGTTTCGCAACCGGCGTATTCAGCATGACGTGGACGGTCACGCATGATGAAGAAGTATGTCAGCTTTGCTCATGGATACGACGAGCGCTTGCGAGAAGTGTTGCGCAAGCGCTCGTCGCGAGAAGTGTTGCGCATTTTACGCAAGAGACAAGCCTGGTGAAAGGCTGGACCTTCTAGCTTGAGTCTTTTAAAGTCATTTTGTCGGGTCGGGAATTGGGTATAGCGATGAGCATTGGAAACGTGCAAGCATAGCATGGAAACGTGACGTATTGGGCCATTTGGTGACTTCACATACTGCTTAGGTATACAACGCAAATGCAAGACGCAGGACACAGATAGACGCGATGGTAGCGTCTATGTGCGTCTTGTGTCTTGCATTAGCGTTGTGCCAAAGCACAAGGCATATCATTAGGCAGGTCAGGAACCATGTGTGATAAGAAATCGCTGATTGGGGCTATTCGTATTGCAGTGCACATACATAGGTGATCAACCAGTTGGGAAGGACAAATAAAAAGGAAAAAATATAAGAAAATAAAGCCTTGCCACTGAGTTGGTTTCATCAAATACCACTTTTAACTTCTACGAAGAATGCTTTTTCCACGCCCAAGGTATCAATGCCTCTCCGGCATCGCAAATATCTTCCCTCACAGTATCGTCTCGATCACTCCAGCGGTGGTGTTGTCCACCTCGAATGTCAAGGCGCTACCTCGCAGGAAAAGGCCCATGATTCACCCACAAGGCGAAAGAAAAGTTAACAGAAAAAATTAACACCACGCATTAAATTCGCACCAACTCGCTCAGATTTCGATCTTATCGTTCGTGCACAGTGACCATTATTGTATATGCCGTGGTCGCATACGCTTGAATGAAACGCTAACTTGCGTTTCGCGTCCGCTTTAGGAGACAAACAAGTTTTGGAAGCTGTGATCTATACTTACGTGGTGATCTATACTTGCTTATACACAAATTGTCCTTGTTTTCACACAGATAGCTTTAAGAGCACTTCATTAAGGTTTCGCAGTGTCTGCCACAGGTGCCATTGTCGTGCTTGTCATTATAATTTTAACTTGACCGAACCCGCCAGGAAATAAAGCTTAATTTATCTCATTTAGGATTCCATCTTGTCTTTTAGACCTGTGAGCGATCGTGCCGTCGTCGAGTCATCATCAGTGTCGTGCCGTTGCCGTCGTTATCATTTTTTTTTGTCGAGCCAGCTATCGTTGTTCTGACTCCCGAGGGGCACTTTTAGGGGTCGTTCCCAACATTTTTTTTCTGAAAAAACTTATATTGTCTTTGTGCTACTCGATTTTTGTTCATTCCCTTAGAGTGGATATGTGCCATTGCTTATAAGGTCGCCATCATTATCGCTGCATTTCCGTGGCTTCGTTAGTGACAGAAGCTTCGCAGACTCGCAGTATGACTTTGTTTTCCCGCAACTTCTTTCAGCGTATACTCCAAGCTGCATCCAGTACTCATGTACCAACAGGGCATGCTCATCGGCTAGGCACAAACATCCGGCATCATCCGGATGCGATTGCTGTCGCTCCTTTACCCACTGCTTGATTGAACCTTCTAACTGGTGTCCGCACGGAAGACACACCACTGTTCCACCGCCGCTGTAATGGCTACTCCAATACTCCCCACATTTTAGTGGTAGTGCTTTTTCACACTACGCCTCCACATTTCCCAGCAACAAATCCTTTGCCGAGTGGCTGATCACGGCCTCTTTATAACAACGGTACCCTGCGGTCTTCATCTTCATCGGCGAAGCACTCGAGAATGCTGCAAGCGACGCCCTGGCCTGAGGACTCCGACACTCTACTCACCTTTCCTTCCCAACGAAGTATTTTCTCTCTTTCTTTTTTATTGCTGGTGATACTCAAAACAAATGCAATCCTGATTAAATAATCAATGGGGAAACTGATTGACTTATTGATCATTAAGTTTCACTCAGGCATGTTCTCAACGCTTAAGATGAAGTGGCTCGTAAACGGAGGTTCAAAGGCAGAACTCGAACAAACGTCAGCAGGCCAAAAATTGCTTGTAAACAAACAAAATCATTGTTATGCAAATATTTTAAGTAAGGAGCATTGCGGGTTACTTGGGCCACGTTTCGTTGAATGCGAGAAGGCAGTGTTTAACGAGTGCTTCAGCGATTGTAAAGTTTTATTGATAGTATTAAAGGAGCGACAGCAATCGCATCCGGATGATGCCGGATCTTCACGTTATCCGCAATTCATCGAATTGGCCTGCGAGTCCTTTTTTCCCCCCGCAAAATATGACCACTTCATTTATTACACTTTGGCAAGCCGCGTGCTGCTGAATCTTGCAAATGGGTTTCGCCTTGTGTTTCCTCTTACTTCTGATTGCGTCAAAATATTATGCCCACGGGTGCGCACCGCGCTAGGATTCACCTCTTCAAGCACAACCGGGGAGGCATACTTCTACGCACAGCCGCTTGTCGCGATTAAATGCCGTGAAACAAATGTACTTGTGGAGGCCGCAGTGATTCCTTAAACCAAGTTTTGCGACGCATTCGCAATCGTTTGCGATGCTGGGCAATACATATAAAAATGCGCACTGGGAGTAGCTAAATAAAGCACAAGTCAGCTTGACAATACCTCGCCGAGTTTATACGTAGTACGCTGCAAAAAGTGCGACGCACTCTAGGGAACAATCCGTGACATTAGGAAACAGTTTGATCGTGCACGTATGTGCGCTGGTGGGCGGCTGCGCAAAGTGCGGCATGCTCTTCGTCTTCGCCTCAGAGCAAGGCATCAAGGAGACAACGAACTCGTGGAGCGAAAACCCACCCCAAGAAATGTCAGCTCAGCGATTTAACAAAGACCTCGCGTAGAAAAACCACTTCGATGTGGAGAGGGAAAGCAGAACAAACAATGGTCGAAAAAAAATCGTTCATTGAAATAAAAGGGAAAAAGTAAGGAACAGACGTGGTCTAGGAAGCGGGCAAAAAAGAAAAGAGGGATATGTCTGATAGTGGAGGAGAATAGGGAAGAGGAGGGAGTCTGCGTAGGGTAAGGGGGAGTGCAGAGGGGAGAGTGTAGGGAATGAGGAGGAGGATGCGGAATGAGAAAGGGAGGAGGAGGCCTGGGATCCCGACGCGAGGCGTCGGTGGCGCTCCGATCGTTTCCTCGGTTCGCCCCTCCCACAATCTAATAAATGTCCGAGCCCCTGGAAAGCCGAAACGAGAATCTCGTTTGGAGCGAGCCCCGGCGCTCGAGCGAGCGCTGCTCTCTCCGGCGGGAGTTTTGTGCGCCGCTGGGGCGCTGCGCTACCCCTCTCGCCCACTGGCCCGTGCGTGTGCGCCTCTCTTGCTTCCCCCTTCTTCGCCCACGCGCCTCCCGGAGTCCCGTACCGGGACGTTCGCCTCAGCCGCCGCCGCTCCCAGGCAGGAGCCCAACGATGCCAGCGGTGGCCGACTTGCGTCGGCGGCGCTGACCGATCCGCCGTGTGGGCGCCGGACGTCGACGCACGTGCTCTTCGTGCCGTTGTTCTCTGCTGACGTCGAACGCCTGACTGCGTGGGGCAGCTAGACGAGGCTCACTCAAACGCGGTGCGTGGCTGACCTCCTAACTAGTGCGTGAGCGCCGACCTGTGTCACAGACACGCCCCGGGAGATTTGGCGGCGCGGCAACTTGTTGGTCACCCCTCTTCGGACCGGGAGCACGTGTTCTCTGGTGGCGGCAGATCGCTTGGTGTCTCCGTGTCGTCTCGACAGAGAGCAGTCAGTGGTCTCACGAAGCTTCTCGTATGTTGTCACTGTACACGCTGCTGCGAGTGCCTCCTTGAAACGTTCCGACTGACAGGTAACGTTGGCACCACGGGAACCACCTGTCTTCGGGGCCGCAAACGATTCTGGTGCCGTGTTGCGCGTGCCTATACTGCTGCTCATAAACGCTTGACTGCTTCTCGAAGCTTCAGTCTTCCTGAAGAAACGCTTGCTGGCGCGAGAAGAACAGTATAGATTGCTGGTCATTGCTGGAAGTGACGCTGTAAGACATCAAAACTCACTAAATGATCGTTTTATTGGAGTGGTAAGCCTACCACCTTGCTCGGACTTGGAAACGAAAGGCAACACCACCGTGCGCTCAATGGGACAGTTCGTGGGTACTCCATAAAACTGCTAAAAGAACGAAGAGTCACCCGTTTACAAACACGTGGAGCCGGTTCTTTGTTCAAACAGATTTCCAACTGCCGTGGATAAGAGACGTGCTTTGAACAAGATTTTATCTAAGCCTGCTCAGGCTGTGACGTCTTTCCTTAGGAGACATCAACGCCTCGGGATGAACAAAAAGTAGAATATTTTGGAGAACAAACAGAAGGATATTCGTTTTGATCATGAAGGGCAAAAGCGTTTACAGAAGTTGATCGAGTGCGTCTTCAGCTTTATTCAGCACCGGCTGTAAGACACATTTCTAGCTTACAGACAACATTAGAGGTCCATTTGAACTTGTAGAGGATTCCCGGTTTCTTAATTTTTTTTCCTCGCCTAGGCGCAAGGAGAATACTGGTGCAACACCAGAACGCCCAGTGGCCTATTGCGTCAAACTTGGAGAGAATCAAGAGACTGCAACGCTGCCGCTGTTTTTAAAAGAGTAACACGCGCCAGTGTTAGAGACTTGCAGCAAACGTGACCGCCGATTGAGGTGACGCTGGTCAATTTGGTGCATCGCAATGGTGACTAAGCCACACGTCGACTCTCTCACAACTGTGTGCTTGCAGTGAAACATTCCACTGAGTTCGAAAGAACGCGCACGGATGAAACGGTGCGGACACGATGCCTGACACAACGCGGCGGACAATGACAGTGCAGCGGTGCTATGGAGCGTCCTCGCGTCGGTGTGATGCGCCTCGGGAAAGTTGGCTTCTCGGCGCGCTCTGGATTGCAGCAGCTTCGCACGTCGCCTACGGTAAGTCTGCTCTCTCTCTATCTCTCTATGTTTCTCGCTTTTAAGTGTCCTACTACCGGGAATGGGTCCATTTGAGGAATCTTCTCACGTAGAGAATGACTCGTAAGTCGGTCGGGCCTGAATGAAACCTTTTGCTCACCGTTTTCTACATTTCTAATCGTGAAGTGGTCGCATCAGTCGCTGGTTAAGTTGTTTGTCTGAATAAACGTCTTCGTTCATGCATCTACTGCCATAGACACGGGATCTGGGTCCGTACTAGCAAAACGTTTCTTACGAAAGTGCAATCTGGGGCTGGTCATCGTAGCGCCAATTGCGTCGCTCTCACGCTCATAGAATCGTGATTGGTAGGCGATCGAACACTAAGCAATGAAAAAATGCGCTTATATTAGTATAATTTTGTAAATACGAACCTTAATGCTCACCTATATATATTGAAGAAAAAAGAGCTACGCCGGTATCAGCGCACGTTTTACGCCGCAGCAGAATGACGACGTAATAAGCAGGACAAGGCTGTGCCTGACAGAACAATGTGACTTTTCACATGCAATAAGGAGTTATTCATCATGATCTGACATTCTTGACATGTTCCTTCACTCGGGAAATACTTAGTCATTACTTGGAAATTTACTGCATTGCCTCTTAAAGTTTTGTAACCTCATTCTATATATATATATATATATATATATATATATATATATATATATATATATATATATATATATATATATATATATATACCGCAGAAAATTTAGTTAGCTGTTGCAAGCTGTAACCAGTTGTCTAGCTGAAAACTCACTACGCGATGTATCCTCACCAGTATTGTTTTAGTAGTTGTTAGTAGTATTACGTAAACACATTTCCATCTGAAGCGGATGAGGAGAGCGTTGAGCGCCATCAGATAACCTATATTTCTCTGTATGCTATAGCATTTAGCTAGTACAGCAGACTGCTGTTTAATTGACATAGGTGCTATATGGATTATACTCGAAAGCACGAAAGCTAAAGAAATTGAATTTATTAATACCTTACAATGCAACCAACAACTGTGATACAAAGTGCCAATACCGAATTATCTGTGTAATGTGACGATGCGTAACTCAACGCATCACGCCCTCGTTAATAAGAACGCAACTTCAAATACACGTAGGGCTCAATAAGCCTAATTGTTATCGAGGCACGCCTGCTACAGTGGAATACACAATCTCGTCTGCGGCTGGTATACATGAGACGTTACACGCCGAAAAAGTGTCCCAGGATACGGAATGGCAATAGTCTCCGAGGCCACGTGAAACGCCACTCATCATAACGAGCTGAAAGGTGTTCAGTAACGCTCGAAGACCGCACCCACCTGAAAACACGCGTGGTTGGAAGGTGCCGTAAAAAGCGCGATGTTTGATCTTGTACTAAAGGTAAACGAAAGCAGATAGATTCACGCACCCCTTCGTAAAGAACGCAAACAATAAAAGAGGACAACAAAGGCAGGCAACATGGCAAGGCAGTTGCAGCGTGCGCTCGCTCCGCGGCTAACACCGTGTGAAAAGAAGGAAGTAAACAGATAGCTTTCAGGCCACCCTGACAACATACCTGCCAGAATGTTTGACAATGACGGTGTCCCACGAAGCGAGAATCGCCAAGAGAACGAATAAATGAGAGTAATCAAACGAGAGTGTATCGTGCGTGTTTGCGACGCGTTGTTTGCTGGCTACCGTCACCCCCCTCTCCTCTCAGACACCGCTAACTTCACTTTTCTGCGGCGGCTGCGCGCCCGTGCGTGCGTGTGTGTGTCTAGGCCACGCCCAACCTTGGCCGTGTCGGGCTTATCTCAACCGGAACTCGGTGAGTGCGAAACAAAGACATGGAAGAGGCATAAAGAGAGAGAGAGAGAAAAAAAATGAACAAGTTGAGAGGGGGGAAGTGGGTAGAATAAGTTGACGTCACGAAGCTTGTACGTACGAGAAAAGCAAGAGAGCGCTCGAAGGAGAGGAGTGGAGTGTAAGTGAAGAAGGAAGGTAGACAAAGATGAGGGGGAAAATGCAACATTGCGCGCATGCTAGTGCTTTGTTGCAGACAGACGGACATACAGACAGACAGGCAGGCAGATAGATAGATAAATAGCTAGCTAGATAGATAGATAGATAGATAGATAGATAGATAGATAGATATAATTAGACAGACGGACAGATAAATAGATATGGATATAATTACAGACAGACAGACAGAAAGCATATAACCACTTACGATAGTGCGTTGAGGTTGCGCACGAAGGCAGACACGCAGACAATGAGCGTATGCGTGAAGATGAAGAAAAGCAAGGAGAGAGATCGGGAGGCTGTCGAGTAGAAAAGCGAGTAATGTAAAACAAGTCCTAGCAGCGCTACGAAGAGCGACACTGCACTCTTCTAACGAATTCTGAGTGGTTGAGTGCGGACGGAGAACGGGGAAAAAAAAGGCAAATAATGATGCGGTAGGACGCAAGAGCGAATAATTTAGAACAAATATCTCGGTATAAGCGGGAGTAAACAAAGCGCGGCGCGGTGAAATGAACGAAATGCAGAGGAGGAGGAGGAGGAAAAAAAAAGTGTCTCATTTCTCCCGAAAAACACGTAAACGCACTTAATGAAACTGACTACTATAGGCTCATCCCTGCCCCCCATCTCTCTTTCTCGTCTCTCCTTCGCCCCAGCGCTTCTCGGCCCTTCGTCGAAAGGCTCCCTTTACACGGACTCCCTCTCGGCTCCCTCGCGACTTGCCGCGTTTATCCATTCTTCTCCACGCCTGACTGCGACACCCTTTCCTGTGAGCTTGCCCAGTAGCAGTCAGCCTTCCTCATTTGCGTGAGCGTCCGCCTTTATTTTTCTTCTTCATTTTTTTCTCCTTTTTATCTGTCTCGCGTTGGCTTTAGTCCACCTTTTTTTTTGCGCCTCTGTTTCAACCTACGGGAGACACAGTCTTTTACCAGAAGGAGCGCGATCCCAACGCAAATGAGTTGTGGAGCCGCGGAGCTTGTGATTAAAGACGCCGGCACCCCTTTCCTCTTCCCGACCCCCTCCCCAACGGCCCGACTTCCTCCCCGAGTTCCTCCTATTCTTCTTGCCTTTTCAGAACCAGTCTAACTCTTATTCGAGACTTTTCTCTCTTTATCTCGTGTTTCTTTTTGTGCATGGCTCTGAAACTCTGTCTCTCGTTTCTTTCTTTTCGCAGTTCTAATCCTCGCCTTACTTGTTCGGCCATTTTTCTTGTTTGGCTATACTGCGCGAAACCTTTCTTGGTTAATTTGGCTCGGACGTCGTCGTGGTATTCGCGATTTTCATTCTTAGCCTTACTCCGATTTGCTAGACTGTTTCGGAAAAAATAAGATGTTTGAGAAGAAGACGCGCGATAAGCAAGAAGGGAGAGCTGTTTAAGATGCTGCGGTAGGTTTGGAGTACTTTGCTTGGAAAATGCGCGATGGTTGCGGTCGCTTGCGATCGCCAGCTATACGTAGCGGAAGAAACGCAATTAGTGAAGGGACGACGAAAACAGCACACGAACCTTGACCCGTCCGCTCCCGACTGTTGTCGGCGTTTGCTCCATATAGTCAGTTTATTTACTACAAAGATAAAACATTACTTTCCGCTTTGCGAGGAAGACGTTAATTAATTAGAGGCATTTCGAGATGCACGGCTGTCTTCTCTGCGCTGGATAACGGGACCTTTAAGTTTGAAGTTTCATGCCATGCGAGACAGAATGGGCCTTAAAGATTATCTTTTTTTTCTTTAGTATCCGTCGGTTTATTCATAGTTGAATACGTATACCATATTCCTCTTGAGCAGGGAATCCAACCACTGGTTAATCTTTCCACCTTTCATTTATCTCTGATATCACTTCCTCTTTAAGTTTACGCTCAAGTTGGTAAATTTCTTACCGGAAATGTTATGCAAAGAGATTAGCGGCCAAGTTTCAACGGCCTTACGTCAGCCAACGAAACTCCATAAAAGGCTTTCCTGTTTTCCTTTGGTCTATCGTTGGAAAGGTACACCTGCGCTTTCTTGATGAACTTTCAGCCAGACACAAAAGTTTCTTCTTTTTTGTCTTATCTCTTCCGTCCCAGATTTGTTGCTCAACTCATTCGGCCTTTCTTGAACTAGCTCATTCTCTTTACATCTCGTGCGGCTCATTATCACGGTTAATTCATTCGTGTACTTTCCTCGCAAAACCGGCATCTGCAACTTTTTCATCTCGACTTCACGTTCTGTCGAAGAACCCATCCCATCGTGTAGCCTTCGAGGTTGCGCAAGACCCAGTCCTTTCAAGAAAAAGCCAACGCGCATGCGCATGACCGCTGCCCGGTGCGTACGAGACGAAAGCACTGCCTGCGATCTTCTGTTCTGCCTTTTGTATTCATGTTTTCCCCTCTTTCTTCCTTACGTGGCGTTCACCCAAGAGAGCAGAGCGGGCGCTAATTTGTCCGGGCCAGACCGTGGGTAGGAAAGAAAGTCGTGAGTTCAAGAAAAAAAAAAAAAAAAGAGAAGAGGGGCAGGAGAGGAGGGGGGAGGGAGGGAGGAAAGTCTTGGCGGTCTGCAGCCTGACAAATGGTCGGACCTCCTCTTATAGAGGGCGCTTCTTGCTTTTCCTTAGCGCCACATCGCAAGAAGAATAAGAAAAAGTAAAAGAAGAAAGTTGCTCGCTAATTCAATTCCACGACCGCACGCACCTTTTCTCTCAAATGCACTTCTTTCAGCATTTTTTTTTTCTTGGCCTGCCTTACTGGCCAGGCGACTCCCCAGCAAAGATGGGGCACCTTGCCCGCCATCTTTCTTCCGTAGGGTTTTCCCAGTGCCGAGCACACCTTTCCCTTGTTTCGGAAGCAGATGACCAAGCACGCGTTGGCAGGGTAGACACGGAGACAGTTCAGAGCCAGCTTCGAAGAATGATACAAATGGCGTCGCATGCCAGCTAGCAAGAGAGGAGGCAGCGGCAGATTGGGAAGGAGGCTCATCGGGCGCTATTAGGGGGCGCTGCCGTTCAGTGAACGAAAACAAAGTGGCGCACCTTAGACGTTTATACAGGTTTCTCGCACTCCCTTATTCGTTTACTAGAGCGCCACAAGGTACGCGACTGAATACTAAAGGCCAAACTACACGTACGCTTGCCGGCGCGCGATAGCTCGCGCCCACGCGCCTCGCGCATGAGCAGCAGCAGATGGTGCCGGACAGATCGTACGCGTCGAAGCGCGGCGCGAGCCCAGATATCTTCTCCAGACAGATATCGGTGCTCTAGTTGCCTCACAATAATATAAGTCGCACTTTCGCCCCAAAGGCGAAGCATCGATTGCGAGAGCAAATTAGGAGAGAGCTATACGAAGCAAGGATAGTAGTTTAATGGGCCGTGTAAAGTTGTAAACATTCACTTACTAACTAAAGAGACAAGCACGGTGTCACGCGCGCACAGGTAAACATGAACACATCTCGATCGATGACCGCGGAAACTCGCTGTGAAAACGCCGTAGTGAGAAAGCGCGCCAGCAGCAGTGGGCAAATTGACCTTCGCGCTGTCTCTCGGCTCGCTTCAACGCGAACGTCGAAAGCACAGCGCATACGAAACCACCGGCACTCGGCGCATGCACTTTGTCCCCATCGCAGATCGCTTCGAAAATGAGGCCCGCGCGGGCGCGCACTTCGCCCACATCGCAGACCGCTTTCAAGATACTTAGCCCGCGCGGCCGCGCTGTGAGCAGTAGCCGTGAGAGCATAACGCACCCCCACTCCTTCTCCCTCTCCGTCACCTCACCCTCGTGCCTCGTCGCGAAAGACCGCGCGCTTCCGGCCTGCCTTCCTCCCTCGCAAGCGCTGCATTGAGCCGCGATTGGCGGCTCACCCTCATACGCTATCACTCGCGCACACAGCGTACAGCGCGCGGTGACGATTTCATCGCGGTTGGACTTTATACAGAACCTCACGATGGCGGCGACGACGATGGCGACGCCGACGGCCGAAATGTGCTTTGAGTGTCCATATAATTGCTGTCGCAACGATGTCTAGCAAGGCGAAAATAGTGAGCCAAGTGGGCGGGCGCTAGCACGCGTCTTGTAGGTTCGAACCGCCATTGCTCGCGAGGCGCGGCGAACGCAAGTCGCGTGGGTGCGAGCTTTCGCGCGCGGGCACGCGTACATGCAGTTTGGCCTTAAGACTGCTCATGTGTTCGATTCGCAATAAGATGCAAACTTGGGCGAGTTGATTGACGTTTACTATGACCTAAGTTGAAAAAAAAAAAAACAGGCTCACAGGACAAGTCCAATTTATTCCGATTATCATTGCGTCTGTCTGTTGTCTACGGCTCTCACTCCTGAGCTATGTAAGCTGAAATACTACATACAATCGCAAAAGAAACAATGAGGCCACGTATACAGACCTTTTGCACAAGAAGCTCAACTGTCGTCGCCATGTTGAAGACTGGAGTGCCGCAGGGACCTGCTAGTTGTACGAAAATAAGCTGCAAGGAGCAGGTGTACGGAGCCGCTGGCACGCGGCTGCCACTGTCTACGAAAGCTGCTGCATCCGGCACTATGAGAAAAAAATGTCTGTAGACCTCCACCATATCTGTAAACAAAAACACAGTAACGTGATCAGCACGATGCCGCGTACGTACAGTGAACAAAAATTGCAATTTGATGCTCAACTCATTACGCTGACGGCTTTTCAGCTTCTCGCCGCATGTATTTCTTGTTACGACTGGTTTACTGTCGCCATGAGGACATCAAACAATCCAGGCTCTCCCTCTCTCTCCTTTTTTTTTCCCTTTTACGCCAAATGATACGAAAATCACGGAAAATGTTGCGACTTCTTTCTTGCCCAGTAAGGCTGCAAGTCGGCACATTGATATATATATATATATATATATATATATATATATATATATATATATAGGCACCGGTAGGCATCGCATTCTCATGACGTCGGTACGCATGTTTAGGAAACAAGAAGTGGCACAGCGAGCAGGCGAGAAATTTTAGAGCATGGTTTCTGACGTTCTGAAAGCAATCGCCGCGGCACAAGTGTTGACCACTTGTGCCGCGGCGATTGGCCGGCGGACGCCGAGAGAAACGGTGACGTCACGTAGTCGCGACCGTTAGACTGCCACTTACTGTTATCTTACAGCAATACTAGTAATGAGCTTACGAATCGATTGAACTTATACCGAGACGTCATAGGCGTAGGCCGAGTCTGTTATAACGCGTACAATAATTATATCATTTTGCAGTGGTATACGTATGCGTAGAGTGCCTACTGGAAAGCTACCACATTGTTGGTAAGCTGTAGAGCTTGACGTGCGCCTCACGCATGGATAATGATTAATCACGCCGAAATCGTTATAGTGTACAGTTATTGTATGTGTTTTGCACGTCTCATTTACATGACGTGCAGTATTAATGGTGGTTATCTAAAAGCAACTGATAAATACTGCCATACAGCGTCAGCTTAATAACATCGTTTCACGCATTAAAATAAACTCGTTGGACACTTGAATAATAATCAGACTATTATTTAGAATATTACTGACCTTGTGTTTCTTCCTTTGAAACTAAGTACTGATTTAGGTCTTCCTGATTACTCTGTGTTCCTTGTTTGAAACCTAATATTCACCTAAATATAGTAAAAGCAGCAGAATAATTCTATACTGACCTGTACAGTACCTGGAGCAGCCACGTTACCTTCTTTAGAAGTAGTGATGAATAGGTTATAATTGTCTTCGTAATAATTTACAACTAATAAAGATTTGATGTGGTTTTTATTTAAAGCACTGATAAGAGGCAGGATGCCAGCCAGGGTGAACTATCCGTGGAACTCATCATCAGTGAACGGCACCCGGAGGCAGACCAGTCGCTTCCGAACACTGCATGTGCGTGCTAGCTTATTCGCACCAGGCGTAAATCGCATGGACGCACAAGTGGCACGTCTCCTCTGTGGCACATACAACTGCTGTCTCTGCTTCGAAGTTCTGCCAGAACTTCGAACATTTTCAACAATTTTCTTCCCCAATACCTAAGATACAAGTAGCTACGAATAGAACGCATTTCCGTCGCGTCTTTTGCATCAAATATAGCTTTTGATTTTATTTTTATCGACGAGACATCCAGGAAAGTATCAAAGGTCCTAAGTTAGTGCAGTTTGACTGTACCGAGGACTTGACGGACGTAAGGAAGTGTAAAATACGCTATACACTCATAGGACAGTGCGGTGTAACGGCAAGGATGTATGCATGGTATCTTACATCTTGCCCTAGGTATGCGCGAAAGGAGGGGATAATAAAACGCGTACGCTTTATTGGCGTACGAAGCGCCCAGGAAGACGGGGCTCTTCCTTCCCGCTTTCCTCCCTTGCGTGCGCGAGATTGAGCCGCGATCGCCGGCTCACCCTCGCACGCTTTCACTCGCACATACAGCATACGGCGCGCGGCGACGATTTTATCGCCCTTGGACTTTGTACGGAACCTCACGGCGACGGCGACGGCAGAAATGCGCCTGGAGTGTCCATATAATTGATATCGCAATCAAACTTGACAGCTTCAACACGAGCTGCAGAACCGGAAGGGTATCTATATATACTGCTCAAGCGAATATCGATGGCACCTCTTGTGTCGTGCCGTCCCAAGACCACCTTTCTGCGCACGTGTGAGTAATCCTGTCCGCTTGCTCGAAATGCCGCACTTAAAAGTCAAAGCTGCTAGCATGAACGTCGCGCTGTCTCTTAACTTTGCGCCAAGAAAGAACGTGCTTTTACCTCTGCGAACAAGCAAGGTATAAGTGTAAATGTGCAGCTTGCGCTTATAACAACAGTAGTATACAGCGTCACGAGCCTCGCTGTCAGCTTTTGTTAAAATAGCGGGAAAAAGAAAGAAACGAAAAAAGGAAAAAGAGATGAAAGAAAGGTAAAGAAAGGGACACGTGCTCGCATTGATTGTATGCTTATGAACCTGACGAGGGATGACAGGGAGAATAAATTAAGAGGACACTCAAACAACAACACAAAACAGTAACAAAAGAAAACACACGCACACAATGAATCATAGGGTGGCAAGACGTTTCGAGTTACCCTTTTTCGCCTTCGCGCATTTTACAATACGCGATGGCCGGAAGCGAACGTACTCATGAAGTTTTTATTTTTTTAAACCAAAAGCGGCGAGTAGCGTGGAGCAGGAAGGGGGAGGGGGGCAGGGGGGCAGGGGGGGCAGTTTCCTGAGAACCGTGGGTCCTGTTGTTCCCCTAATTATGTCCCGAAGGCGTTTTCGTGACAACCTGAAGCGTGCATGCTCAGGCACGCTGCCTCCCTTCTCCTTCTACCTGCTTTTCTATAAGCATGATCTCTCTCTCTCTCTCCTCTTCCACGGACCAACGAAGTGCTTTCCCTCTTTTATCTGCCCTAAATAAAGAAATGAATGAATTGCTTCTCGGATGGTTTTATTCTTGCCGGTTCTGGAAAGAAAGAAAGAAGGAAAGAAAGAAAGAAAGAAAGAAAGAAAAAAGAAAAAAGAAAGAAAAAAGCTGACCCCCCCCCCCCCCCCGGCTCTCCCCCACCCCCCTTCTTAAGAGAAAACACGTCACAATACGACAGAACACAGCTATATGCAGCGACAGCAGCGAAGAAAGCCGAGATGGCCGCTTTCAGGCTCTGAAAGAAAGAATAAAAGAGGGTTGTGGGGTTACGGGAACACCGGAGGCGGAAAATAATTGTTAATTGCCTCCGGTTGCAAAAAAAGAACTGCATTTTTCTTAAACGAACTTTGAAGAGGGGGGCGCCCACGAGAGGCGTTGTAATTAAGCGGGGAGAAACAACCCACGTCGACGCCTCTTCGTCGCGAGAAAGCAAACATCCTCGCTTTGTAGCGCGTCTTATAAAACACGCCAGCGGGTAACGGTATACGCTGCTCCCTTCCGAATGAGTTAAAGTGAACGGAACAAGAGGCCTTCATTGCGCCAGATGCGAACGCACTGTAGCAAATCGCTACGCATTTGACACGCGCCAAAGAAGGAGGACAGCTTTCATTCTCGCAATTAGCGTGCGTCGTTTTGTTTTCATGTGAGCTCTGGTTTTTATGCGCAATTAGCAGTCGTCGTTCTGCGTCCTTGTTCTACGAAAACCGAGCGGCGGTAACTCGATAAATGCGACGCGCACGGGCAACATGTTTCTATATGCACCGGCAGGCAGCCGGGGCGACAGCGCCCGATCCCCTCCATGTGTGTAGCTTGCCCTGGTCTGTTCTGCCCTACGCAGCAATGAAACGCAAACATTGCTCATTCATGGCTTAAAGAGCGACCAGAACAAACGAGGAAAGACCGAGGCAGAGGCAGTGCTACTTGAGCGATATGCAAGAAAACGCTCGTGTACTTAGATGGAAGTGCACGTTATCAGGAAGGCTAATGAAAGAAGCCAGAACATGGTTCAAAGCGCTACGACAAACCTTAGACAAATCCATGTCATCAGCCTCGAACACTGCTAGGACAAGTGCCTTTCCCAGTGATGTATGATCTTCCAATTATATCTTGCCTCAGCCTACTCTATCTTACGCTAGCAAATTTTCTAGTCTCGTCAGACTACCTTTATTGCTCTGCAATCCTCTACTGCGTTTACATTCCCTTGATACCCAATTTGTTACTGTAATAGACCACCGGCTATATTCTCCCCTGCCCTCTTCTCTACACGTTCCATAACTGTACAGCTTCGCTTCTTCATCGCAATCTTGACCAGAAAGTCAGTCAGCCGCTTTAGCTATTTAATGGATAATTGTGCCTTCCTGTCTATGAACGATACGCCTATCATATTTTCTGTCCCGCTGATCGTTGCAAGGTCGTTAGCTCCTCATGTTTCTTTGTTATCCTCCAAGTTACCCCCCCCCCCCCCCCTCCCCTGCTCTCTCGATAAATTCATGATGTTCCCGTAATTCTCATGCTAGCTTAACTGTCGCCGCACGCAAACAATAGCCACACCAGCTCGTTAACATTCCATACCATTTTCTATTTTTTTCCAGTGTAGGGTTGCAAACAGAACGCTCGTCCAGCTGACCTCCCCGCCTTTCTCTCATTGCTTTCAATCTATCTCGATTTTTTTTTTACCAGCCGTGTTGCCGAGTACCCGATGCCCCCACACGGTAACGGCGGCTCGGCGACGTCCCAGCCAATGGCAAAAGACGAAAATGAAATGGATCGTTACACAATACGGCCACAGATTTCTATACTGGGCTGGTATTTTGTAGCGATGCGTTATGCTTTATTCTATACTAGTCTTATCATCCACCGCTCACGGCCGGCTGATCCCGTTGATAAAGTGCACGGACCGTCGCTCTGACCACTCACCAAGCGCGATAAGCGCGAAACGGCATTAACATCGGAAAGGCATCGCTACAAAATACCGACCCAGTATAGGCTAAATACGAGACCGTGTACGAGGAAAGCAACAGCATCGCCGAGCGGTATCTTGTCGGCTAATTTTCGGAAAGCCGGCGGCTCGTCTCGTCTCGAGACACGCGCTCGCGGCATGTCTGGCAACAACGGCGACACGAAATAAAACGTGGGTTGGCGCTTTTCGCGCGACCCGCATAGAAGCCCTGCGCGGTCGCCGAACGAATGTCGTAGCTGGACGCCGCCGCCGGCCGCCAGCGCTCACGTTCTCGGAGGTCGTTATCGCGGCCGCACTCACGCGTGAAACGGGCCGCGACCCTTTTGCTTCTCCCTTTTTGCTTAACGACCACTGGGTGGAGCGGCTCGACGGCGCGTTCTATGCTTTCGCAAAAAACTGTTGGTTCGCGTGCGCTGGAAGCAGCATGCACTTGTCGACAGCGAGCTGGCTAGCGAGACCGCGAGTGCTTGCCATTCGCGCTTGATAAATTGTTCCACCGCGCTCCGCTTACGCGTGTCACCTCGCGGGATGCATTACAAAACGACGACGAAACAATTGGTTGGGAACTTCTTTTTTTTTCAATATATTTGCCTTAAGTGCTATACGCTCACCTGTGAAACCTTCCGTATTACGGAGTCTGTTGGAGAAGCGAAACTGAAAAAGTTGTGAGTATGGGATAGTTTTCTTTTATCCTTGTCACGCAATTAAACATAATCGCTAATATATGTAGAATAGAGAGAAGAAAAGGCACACCTGCATGGTTAACTGTAGAACCTCCCCAACGCACATTATAATGCAAATTGCTTTCCAGTCCTTTGCAAGAATAGCTCGGAAGCGATTGCGCAAAAGATTCATGCCGCATAAAAAATGAGAGGCACGCAGAAATGTAAGGAAGCGGTTTAAGGTATTGTGAAAACTGACGCTAATTTGATCTAAACCGTTGTGCTGTCATGACGATTGCAGACACCCTTGAAGTGCGTTTAGAATGCCTCGATTTGACGTGAACACCCAGGATGAAGCGTCAACGTGCACTCCTACCACGCGACGTTACACTTTCATCTATGTGCTTATATGCCAAGAAAAGCGGTTTTACGACAACGAACGTCAGAAAACGGTTACTGCGGTTACTATCTCCACGTGCACGCTTATGCCGTATTCAGCACCTAACCGGGTCATCTAAAAATTTTTTTTTCTCACGTTCGTAACACCCCAGTCGATAATAAGGACCGACTTGAAAACTATACTTACAGCAAAGGCAATGCTTCACGCGGACGAAAGAAGAGACTAAGGCACAGACAACGCTGTGTGTCCTACTCTTTATTTAAAGTTATTATAGCCCTGAGCTGCCTTCGGGTTTCAGGAGGATGAAATCACGCCCCGTTTGCCAGATAAAAAAATTAATGTATAGGAGTGCCCCGGTACCCGCCGCCGTAGCTCAGTGGCTATGGCGTTTCGCTGCTGAGTGTGAGGCAGAGAAACCTGGTCGCTGCGGCCGCATTCCGATAGGAGCGGAATGCAAAGCCGCTGCCGGGGATGCGCGGAAGCGAGCGCCATCTAGTAGTACTGCAAGGAACCCAGCCGCGCACGCGGCATGCGCCTCCCGCTGTGATTGGTTGAGTTTTTGGCTGCGGAGACGAAGAAATCCCGGGATCCTAGTCATATACAGCTTCAATGTAAAAAAACGCTCGTGTACTCCGTGCTTTGGGCACAGGTTAAGCACCAGGTGATCAAAATTACTACTGAGTCCCCCCACTATACAGCGTGCCCCACTATTAGATCGCGGTTTTGGCACGCAAAACCGCAAAATTTAGTTTAATTAGGAGGTCCGGAAGGAAAGTTCATACGTGGTGATGCATTAGATGACCGTTCGCCGGCCACGTGCCCGTGCTTATCTGGCGGGTTCGTCATACTGTCTCGCACTTTCTGTGCTAGCTCACGCGCGAACCGAAGTCTAGACATCTCGGTGTCGCCTTAAAGCTAATGACACGGCTCTTCTCGGATGGCAGATGGTGGCATGTTGTCATCGCGTGGTAAGACACAACTGCAACCATTTGAAAAAGCTCAGTTGCTCTTGATATACCAGCGAGTTGCGTACGACGACGGTCGTCCGCGTGACACGAGGCGACGTGACGCCGGCTATAGATAGGTAAACGGTTTTTGGCCCTTAACTCCGCAAGTACACACGCGTGTTAACTATGCTTTGACAGGCGTATGTACCGGCCGGAAGTGGCTCGCGAAAGGCAAACGGTGCAGGGAAAGACCAGTCAGAAAGTGAGAGCTCTAGACACAGGACGTGGCTTGAACGCAGTTTTGAATGTTTTTTTGACCGGTACGCAAGCACGTAAAGACAGATGCACGTTGTCACTTCTTTACGTGTTGTTATCTGATTTTATGTATAGCATCTCGCCATGCTTCTCTGAGAGTGCTGGAACGAGCACCTAGAATGCGCACGCAAGTGTAGCAACTTTGTCCACATCTCCGTGGACACTCCACAGGCGAACACTGCTACGAGCAATCTACAAGCAAAAAAAAAAAAAGTAAACGAAGCATGCGGACAAAAGCAAATAGCTCTGGTGCGGCAAAAGGCCTTGATCGCCAAATGAGTTGCAAGTCAGCGTCTGTGTCGTCCGCCGCTCTCTGCAACTCGGTTTTGACTGTAGCGCTACTTGGCTTCGAATGCAAGATTTGAATTATCCTGAGACCAAAGTGATCCTGTCTTTCGCCTATTGCGACAGTGCATGACACAAATGTGGGAACGTTGATATGTGGCTCATTCCTCTCGCTAAAACGTACGAGTGCAAGTACGTGTCTGATCTTCGATAACATGAATCATGAAATACGTACCTTTATTGCGCTGTAGTATTTCCGAGCATCGGGGCAGACAAACAACTAGAACACATATTACGTAATTATTGTGTCGCGGTCTTTGCGAATATACCCCAATGGTGCCGCAGCCACTTCGACTGCGTCTGGTGAAGAGCCCCAACCACGCACATGGTACGCACTTTCACTTCAACAATGAAAAACTTGCGTTTAATCGCCACTCCCCTATTTCGTTTCCTTTGGCGCGCCAACGGGGAAATGAGAAAATGTACGGTGTGCTCGAGCGTGGAGATAAGCGCATTCAAATTTCCTCTTCATTAAATTCGCATTCAGCGTCTTCCGGAAAATGATAGCAGAAAAGAAGCGCGCGAATTGGCATAACAAAGCGCTTGCTTTCTTTCGCCCATAGGGTGGAATTACATGTAAAGAAAGCGCAGTCCCCGCGAAACACTTTTCAAAGCCTTCGTTTATAATCAAGCTCTGGTGCCCCGAAAGATCAGTAACTCACACCGGAAGTTACACTGGAGGCGTAACACAAGAAAGAAGAAGAGAAATAATAAACTGAAAAAAAAAATAAAAAAATAAAATGCACACCAGAATATGCGAATGCAGCGCCGCCATGCTTGCTGCGGCAGCACCGGAAATCACGACCTGTCGCCCGCTACCTTCGAAGAGGGAAATTAATAGCGCCTCTCGGCAAGCGGCAGTATAGCGGCCGAGATAAGGTTATCGCGAAAGCGGCCCTTAACGGGAACGACGCGCATTTGAGCGCAGGGCGCGTAATACGCGCGCACAAACAAGCGCGTCGCGCTGCGCCGTCGGAGAAACCGTAATTTGTTTACTGCCTCCTCATGCGTCAGTTTCTGCGCGGTCACTTTGTTGCTTGCGGCTTGATACTTTTTTTTATACGCGTCTAGTTTGTCACCAGGGGGGACACGACACCAGAGGAGAGCGGGAGGTGCAGGGGGAGATATTCTGTGTTTCTTGTCGTCTGCGCTCACAATGCCCGCATAAAGTGCACACCGAAAAGCTTGTAGTACCTGCTGTGCGTGGGGCAATGTGGGACAGCGAACGAAGGCCACGTTGCTTATGTGTATACGCAGCAGCGGCATGGCTTCCGTGGCGCTGGCGGTAATGGGCGTTATCGCGATGTGAACATTCTCGATGAGGACGCACGCGCGACCTTGGCATTTTCAGCATGGCCGCCGGTATTTACCGCGCGCGCAATTTCCAGATGAGAGCATCGCTGACTCGTAGTAGTTTGTTCTGGGCACGCACCGTCTGCCGGAGAACGCCGCATATATGCATAGAGGGTGACCGGGGAACACGGCGCTTATAAACTTCGGCCTGTAACCTTATTTGGTATCCGGCGGGATTCCTGCACGCGGCTTTCTTTTAAGGACAATGTCTTTCTTAGTTAAAATTAAATTATGAGGTTTTACGTGCCAAAACCACGATCTGATTATAAGGCACGCCGTATTGGGGGACTCCGGAAACTTGGACCACCTGGGGTTCTTTAACGTGCACCTAAATCTAAGTACGCGGGTGTTTTCGCATTTCGCCCCCATCGAAATGCGGCCGCCGAGGCCGGGATTCGATCCCGCGACCTCGTGCTCAGCAGCCCAACACCATAGCCACTGGGCAACCACGGCGGGTGTCTTTCTTAGTTACCCCCACTTTTGCGTATAAGGTATCTGTATTTCTAGCCTTTCTCGTGGGCCGATCCCGAATGTGTTGCAATTCTAAAAACGACGGCCGATCGCGAAGGTAGTGCACTCTAAGAATGTGAGCCGTTCTCGTGGGCATGTCCAGTCTGAAAATGTGAGCCTATCGCTAAGGTAGTGCAGTAAAAAAATATGTGCAATAACCAAGGGTACATGCAGTCTAAAAATGTGGGGCGATCCCGATGGTAGTGAAGTCTAAAAATGCAGTCCAATTTCGCAGGTAGTGCAGTCAAATACGTTGAATCAGTACGACGCTCCTCCTATACTCTGCTAACGCGAGGAGTGACGCAATAGACTGTCCTGCGCAGTGACTCCGCCCCATTCTCATCCACAACACGCTCAGGAAGCCATTGTCTTTGATCAATTTCAGCTGGAGGTTGAACTGCCTTCCGACAATTTTTTTCTCTCTTTCCACCGCGCAGGGTAGCTAACCTGACATTTTCCGAGGTAACCGTCTTTGTGTTTGCCATCTTTTCCCGCTGTATCCCTTAACGTGAGAACATGCCTCCGCTACGTGCGATTAACGTCCATTTTACCCGTGCTGGCCCAGAGGTTCTCAAGCGCGGAGCTGCAAGTAAGCGCTCGCCGTGCGTGGTTATGGTACTGTTTAACCAGCAGTTTGGGAAGTACAATTATACCGGCTCAGATGAGGCCGTTGTTTCTTTTATACAAGACGTGTTTGGTTGCATAGCGCCTTCTTGGGGTTGACGAGAGTTGACGAAATTTGGTCTGGTGTCCCCGAAAGCGCGCTGGCGTTGTCAGTCCATTAGCAAGGCTGAAATACACATTCGTTATCTTTTTGAGGCGCGTGTGACAAGCACGTTAAAACAAAAGTCCAGTCGATCATCGTGTTTAACGTGCCACCGGTCTTGTTAAACGACCTAACAAACTGTGCACCTCTTGAGCGCATCAGGACACAATCTGGACCCCGCTCGCTTAGGCGTCGTGTAAGTGTCTTAAATAACTTGTCCGGGCCTTATTACTAACACGCACTGTTTCTCTGCCTTGATGAAAAAAGAAGAAAAAAAAAGTCAGCTCTTGCTATAATCTTGAAACAACAACAACAACAACAACAACAACAACAACAACAACAACAACAACAACAACAACAACAACAACAACAACAACAACAACAACAACAACAACAACAACAACAACAACAACAACAACAACAACAACAACAACAACAACAACAACAACAACAACAACAACAACAAAGCTGTGCACTTCTCTAACGTGGGCTTGTTTTGACTAACTGATGTAATTCACAATGGACATTTCGAGAAAAAATGTGTTAACTCATCTGAATCTCTCGCCTGAGGTTAGCTGGGAGTCATTCAAATCATAAGTAGGGAAACTAGCATGTCACACAATAAAACGATAAGTTAGTGGGTAGGTTAGTGAGCTTACGGTTTCGTGGCAGAGGCGGATTGAAGGAATCACAGAAACAAAGGTTTTGCCGAGGAAAAGATTCGCGCGAATTGCCGCCAGCGCAGTCTAACAAATGAAATTGTCACCGTTAAGACACGTGGACTTTGTTCGAATAGCCCACCATTCCACATCAAAGAAAATTAAAGCAACTCGTTCACATCTATTTCTGGACATGTATATTATCCTCATCAGCTAGCGCAAGATATGGGTAATTAATTGGAGATCACAGGGAGAGGCCTTCGTCCTGCAGTGGACATAAATATAGGATGATGATGATGATATTATATCGGTAAGAAGAAAACAGTGAAATGATAACTGAGTAAAAAAAGTGGCCCCCAAGGCCGGCCGCACGCCGGCTTCTGAGAGCGAGACGGCGGTGCCCGCACGCGCTCGTCACGCGACTGCCTCGCCGACGACAACCCTGCAGTCCCGCCCGGCGGCGTCGCGTCGCCATATCTGCTCCGTCGAGGCGCGTTGGTGACGTGGCGTCGCGGCGATGGCCTCTCCCCTGAAGCAACACCGGGCGTGCTATTGCGGCAGCACGTGTTCCGATTCGCCCGCTCTGCTCCGTCGAGGCACGCTCGTGATGTGGCATCACAGCCAATGGGAATTTAGGTGCCACTTCGCTGCTATAGACGCCGCCGGCTTTTTCGCTCAAAGGGCCATTTGATGCTTTCGTATCAATAATTAGTGCGGTAATCACTTAATTACTAACTGAATTGCTGAGCTACCCACAACTGAGAATTCCCTCCAGCGTATATGAACTCTACACTTGGTATCCAGCACTTAAATCAGAGATCTTAGGCAAACGAATCCAGCGTATCAAAAGTGATACGCTGGGCTTTGCGGCGATAGTGCCGCAAAGCCGAACGTATCACTTTTGATACGCTGGTTTTCCGACTAATGTGCCTCGGTAGCATAGAGACGAACGCCGAGACATTAGAAAATGATCCCTAGCAATGACCTTCCGGAATGCTGAACTCTCCATTGATAATCACCACGCTTGAATTTTTTTTAGAGATGACATGCGCTGCCTCGTGAAAATAGATTTAAGAAAGATAAAAGAAGCTCACACTTTGAAGGATCGTCCAAGTGCACTTCGCTGCACGTTTGCGCCAACTCTGCCGAAGTAAGGTGCCCTGTTGAGTTCACTGCGTACAATCGGCTGGGTTTCAGTTAAGTATAATATCCCCTCTTTTGCACGTAACGTGGAGTGAAAGATTAACAATCTTTCGGCATACACCTTTCCTGCGTTATCCTGAATATTTATTCTTTTACGTTCATTCTACTGCACGTGTTTGAAGAAAGTCTCTTGTAGATTCTTACTGGTTCAAGCTAAAGTTATTCGGTTTTTCAACGTTATAACGGCAGTGCAAGTGCTTGCCTCTGCTGCTGACTGCATTTTGGGCTAAAGGAAGGACACCTGAAGTCCACACGACTGGAGGCGAAATTCTCGCTCTGAAAAACGTCGTTCTCTCCATCTTTCTTTCTTTCTTTCTTTCTTTCTTTCTTTCTTTCTTTCTTTCTTTCTTTCTTTCTTTCTTTCTTTCTTTCTTTCTTTCTTTCTTTCTTTCTTTCTTTTTCTTTGAGTTGTAAGCGGCTTCAGATATTTTCTCGCTCGGAGAGACATGAAATTTCATGATTCCCAGACTCTAATGACAGCTTCTCGTTGAGCAACCAGAGGTCTCCGGCACCACTTGATGGCAGATGAACTTGTTAACGCACAAGAGAAGATATAATGTAAGCAAGACATACTCCAAATGCGTAGCGCTGGGCGAGGGAAACTGCACGACCCCAAAATTTCCTTCTCTTATTCTTCACATCAGTGATAAAGAGCAAGCGGAGTTCACCGAACGATGAAGAGAAGTCGGGAGACTCGAACTTTGGCCTTTGTGAGGAGGCTATCAATCAAAGACGTTGCGTAGCCGTATATAGTGTACCGAGGCTGTAAGGAGGCTTTATGAAGCCCACCCTATGCAGCGTTTCCGTGGACTCCACTTGCCGACACGTTCCTTCAGCCCCACAGTGCTAGTCCATTATCGAAGTCGACAGCGTGAATTGAAATATACGTCGAAAAAATAAAGCAGGGCTGTTGCATCACTCCCCGATCGCAGGGTTTATTCACCGAGCTGACAATACTTTCGACAACGATATGTCGTCTATAGGCTTCTGGAGGCAGTGGCAGCGACATGCCTTCAATAAAAGTGATACACCTTTGTATACCCTCTTAGCGCACATCCGATTGGCGGCGGTAGAAAGTAATGGGACGCAGGCAAGGGGTTACACCCTTTACCCAAACACATGAATTAACATTGGACAAGTGAAGCGTTTCCTCCAGTGAGATGGGTTTCGCTGTGTTCGCTGTAAATTGCTCTTTCCGAGAATAACCGTGCTCTGGGGCCTTGGTTTGTAAACATGAGTTTCCTCCGTTTCTGTTCTTTCTTTCCTTATTTGTTGGTTCATAAAGTCGGGTGGCTGATGCCGGTGATACCACAAGGGCTCAGTTGTTTGGAAACTAAGTATGAAGTATCGTTAAAAACAATCCGCGAAAGCACGACCGACTACCGCGTGCACGCATTTGCGCAAGCGCACGCGCACCCATGCATTCACTCACCTACTCCCAAAACACACGCACACAAAAACGCACGCACGCTCGCTCGATTGCACGCACAAACAAGCAAGTCCATAAACAAGTACATACACAAGCACATACACAAACACATACACAAGCACATACACAAGCACATACACAAGCACGCACGTGCAATAGGAAAGCAAGACCAGCCATTTTAATTTTCTTCCACCCGCGGTAACTGTATCTATTCAGTGGAAAGTCCAACACTTACGACACTCACATGCAGGGTGCTCTGACCAGTAAGAGTTACTGGCCGCAGTTTCATTTTTTATTTTTGAGGGGGCAAGCGTTTTAACCATATTGTGGCTTATTCAGTCACGCGGCAATGGAAAGCATGTCACCCACATGTAACCATGCCAGCTAGGGTCTCCCCCTGCGCTTCACCTTGCCATGAAGTTGACGCCGCACAATGCGACTGCAGCAAAAATTTCTGACGCCGCCGTGGCCACATGGAACCATCGGCCTTTGTCCAGCCCAGGCCTCTTGCTTTTTGTATTGGTATTTGGCTCGGACTTCGCTGGGGTGGCGAAATCGGAGACCGTTTGTGGTTCTCCGGACTGGCTTCTTAGGGCGACATAAATAACAACGGCTTGCCAGCAGCTCTCCCCGCATTCTGTTATTCCATCCCGTATTTTCGGCTTTAAAACCAGCATATCAATTTCTATACGCTTAGGAAACGTGGAGGCTAGTATCAGCACAATTGCTCTAATAATTGCCTTAGGTTTCGTTGGATAAGAATACTTTGAGGGGAATTATCAAACATACATTTTATCTTATTGCCGCTCCTAGCTACACTCTTAACGCGTTCTTTGAATACTGAGTCATCTCTGAATGAGATGAAGATGATTACTGCAGCGTACAATTCTTGAATTTGTGCACGTTTCATCCCTTCTGTGTATGTCTTAGGGGCTGCCAGTTGAGTACAATTACGCACTGAGAAATACTGCCGCATCATTTTCTATAGCGCACTAATAACCTACATTCGCAATAAAATTGTTTTCTATTTCTACCTTTCTTGAAATAACTTTATTCAGAACGTTTCATTTCTGCCGCCTTGTACGTGAACTCCTATAAAGACAGGCAATTCCGTCCCCCTTATTCTTATGTGCGTCGGTAAATGTTTTCTTTTTCTTTTCTTTCTAATTATTTTTTTGCTGAGAAAAAAAAAGAAAGCCGATTTCCTGACAGAATCAGCGAGAAAGCAAACATCTTCATCGGCACACAGTGTTACGAATGAACAAAATTATTCTAAACAGGACTATGTAAGGCTCTTTTCCAGAAACACGTCATGTTGACCATCATCCTAACTTGGCGTATATATATATAGTTCATCCTAATATATATCTCAACGCTTCTAAGCAGTTCTAGGAAGGCGTCAACGACGGTGACGTCACATTGACGATGATGTCAATGTGAAGAAACAAGTTGCGATGTCATTAAGCTTATTTCGGCATTTTGTCTACTGGACGTCAAAAAGAAAGCCGATAGTAGTAGCGTATGCTCACATTTGAATGCGATGTCCGAGCTAACACTGGAACACCACCGAGATGATACTTTGAAAATCCACGACGCCACTGGGAAGCTTAGTGGGGTAATTTCGAGACGGCGTCGCTGCGAGTCATCCGCTTTCGCGTCCTTATCAAAATAGAGGCACTTGAATAAGGTTTAAAAGGAAATAAGACATAATGACGTTTCGAGACCGCTGCGGTTCCCTTGTTCACAATAAAGACGCAAACAAGGGACATGTATTGGTCTCGAAACGTCCTTATATGTTTTATTTCCCTTTAAATTTTACGGGAGACCTTTTTTTTTGACACTGTATAGTACTCTTGCCTGAGGAGTTTTTGTCGAACCATGACCTATGTTGTGCCCTTACAGCGTTCTTTAAGTCACTGAGAGACTGGCTTATTTGGCATTCCCGAAAGGAATATGCAGATCTGTAGCTGAACATAACGTGCCTTTTCAGTTACATAAATGCTTACACGCTTCTTAATGCACTGCGACTTTCTAAAAGACCGCATAACGTGCACCTCTTTCAGCAAACACCTTATGCCCTGTGGTTTTTGATGTTTATCGCGCACGTTGTAATAGTGGTCATCTCTTCAAATTGCGTTTTCCTATACGCCCAGGAAACGTGGAGGCTGGCAAACTTTATTTGGGACTTCACTATCACTTTCGATAGCAAGTCACTTTACTGTAGCCCTCGTTTGCTGATATGTCCCACCTTACAGGCCAACTTTAACGACACATTTTTTTCTCCCCTTCACTTTATCCAGTTCTCATTACTGAATGCAGTGCATTTACTCCTAATGCATGCCGAAGTGAAACCGCTCCGTAAATGCGTGGTCTGAAATACCGCAGCGGTGACTTCATTATCAGATTAAAATCGTTGGTTCTATAACATTCGTCCGCGTGTTGGTGCAACCGGTCGAGAAGCACTACAGAAAGAACAAGTTCCCGGATATGCGTGGCAAGTTCTCGTTGCTTGAGTGGAAAGCGCGCGCTCTGTTAGTTTCACAAATGACCGCCGCAAATTCCTTGCTTTCGAAAGTCACAGTATACAGTATGTAAGCGATATAAAGAGTGGAGTGAAGTTGCTACAGAAATGACCTTTGGAAAGAATCTTTGTAGAAGCAAGTTATGAGTTAGCTTTATAGCAAGGAAAGAAAAAAATGACAAATAGAAAACATGTCATGCTGGAGAGCCGATTTCTGAAGTAAACTGTATGAGAGCCAAATGGCGCATTCAAATAAAAAAAAAGAAGAGAGAGAGGACAGAAAAGAGAAAACGAGAGAGAAAGTTCACGTATACGAAGAAGGCACAAAAAAGTTGGCGAACGAGTGTAAGTGAGCGGAACACTCCAAAAGTGCTGACGCTGGCCGGCCGTTTTTGCCCTGGCGCATATCTCCATTTCGTATATGTACACCTATTCCTCCATGCGGAGAAAGAGAGGCCCGTCAGGAAACCGCGGAACGGCAGCATTCAAATCGGAGCTCACGTTCTCCCAACTCTGGGGAGGAGTCGGGACTTTTCTCCGGCACGCGCCTTGGCGGCAGAGTGGTGGCGCCGCTTTCTTCGTTTTCTTGCATTTCCTGGATGATCTGAGAAATTTCGTATTTGATCTGGTTTTCTTTTTCTTTCACGTCGCGCTTTACTTCGATGGGGCGCTTTTCAGCGAGAGCTCCCCCCTCTCCGATGATATTCCAGTGCTTCCTACCTGCACTTTTCGATCTTTCGTGTATGAATTCATTCAACCCTTCTTTTATTTGTCGCTATCGTAGTCGCCTTCGCGCTTATGCCCGCATATCTATGCAAGCTCCTTGAAGGGGGCTAAAGTGCGAAAACCACTAAAACGAGCGACTCATGAGATTCGGCGAGCGTTCTTATGGGTGAGATTTCGCGTGGACGGCTCCGATTTTTGTCCCCCCGCAAAATCGACCTGCTGCCTTCGCCGAATCTTCCTTCCTTTCCCCCCAATCTGTGTTTACTCTATACTCTTCGCGTGTGTAGGCAATGGCTCGGTTATGTAAAGAGACCAACTCATTGCCGATCCATCAGGGTGCGTTATGCGCCATCAAGAAGCTCGCGACAACACGAGGTTCATGGTTCTCAGCTTTTTTTTTTTTCTTTCGCTAGCGCGATAAAGCTGAGAGGTTGCTCCACGTGCCCTAAAGACTGCGTGGCGAAGTCAATCGGAAGAATGTTTTTATAGACGGAATGGAAGTGGTCTCCATACCTCTCACTACAGCACTGGCCGGATGTGATACGCAAAGTGATGGTGCGGTACATTGAGTAGACTAAAGACGCGCAGGCGAGCAATACTAAAGGAAAAGAAGAGAGATAAATAAGAGGGAATGAAGGAAAGAGGTTTAAAATAACAGGGGGAAAGTAATATCTGAGTGGCTCATGCGTAGGTGGCACGAAACGAAATGACAGTACCAGACGTTCACAAGAGCGCAATAAGAAGACGTATAGGACAAACAGAGACAGAAATAAGTTATACGGACCTAAACAAGATCGAAGGTATGAGAAGCGGGGAGCATGGAAAACAAAGGCCAGTGCGCACTTAGTGTACATTCAGAAGACGAGTCAAATTCAAATACGGTGGAAGGAGCGATTAATAAAGAACAACGACGGTGGTTACGATGGCAGGAGTGGCAAGACGAAAGAGTAAAATTAGGATGCGCCAAATAAAGAATACGTAAAGTCAATAGCAGACGTGCGTAGTGGGAAAAGAAGTAGGGAGTGGGGAGAGAGACAGGGAGGAAGTGTTGCGAGGTTTTGCAGGCGTGATTCGGTGTGCTCTGGGTAGCGTGTTGAGGCGTATGAGAACGAAGTCGGAGAAGCAGACAAAAATTTACGAACGCCAGGGGGAAATATGCAAGATAGTCGTATGACTGATCTACCGAATTTAAATGTAGGCTAGTGCGAGGAATCAATTTGTAATTTAAATAGCTTCGCCTCCCCTCTCCCTTTCCTACCCACATCACTTCCCCTCTTTCTCGACGTTTTTTTTTTCTGTTCCACCCCAGCGTTCTGCAACGCCCGCTTTGAAGTTTCTGACTTACGCGCTTGCGCTTTTTTCGTCGTGTTTGTGGCCACGAGTGTGCGAGTTTTGATTATATTCCCAGGGAAGGGAGCACCCCAACGCTGTGTTCTTGCGTTCAGTCTCCTCTATTTGTTTCCTGCTAGGGTTAGAAGGAAGAAATGAAGATGGGGAGGGGTGGGGGGAGGTGAAGGGGTTGGTGGGAAGACAAGCCCTTTCAGCGGTTTTGAATGCGGTGAGAAGTAAGAAGAAAGTGAAACACAATTTTGGGGGAGCTGTCACCTCTGTCGCGGCGATGGCTAGGCTTCCCCCTCAACCCGGACTCTCTACTTCCCTACGTATTTCTACAGGATAAAAAAAAAAAAAAAAAAAACACAAGCACACTTTTGGAGCAGACGCACCGTAACCCGTTGGACAAGGATTGCGAGGCCCCAACAACGTGAAAGAGACAAAAGTATCCAAATCTAGCCGAATCTAGCAACATTACACTTTCTTCGTTCTTTTCGTCTGTCTGGATTTCCGTCTGTTTCGTAGCAGACGGCCTCACGCTCTTCGCTGCCACGTAGAATAGCGCCCTTCAAACGTTTTGTACTTCCGCCTTTCGCTGTCTCTCTCTTCTTTCGGTGCTTATTTGGAAGAGAATACGGCTCGAGCTCGCGCTGCCCCTTTCTCAAAGCCGCGCAGAATCTAATTTCGATTATATCTGCGTTCGACCCGGTCTGGCGCTTATGAATTCAGAAGGCCTTATTTCGCCGAGTGCCGCCCGGCCCGTTTGGAACCCGAAGGGAAGAAAAAAAGGGTTCGCTTGTGTGACAGCGCGGTATTATTGCTTTTTCGCTTCTACCAGTTTGCCTTATGTAAAGTTTTTTTTTCTTCAAGCCTTTGCAATTTTGCCGCTTTCGATGGAACACCCGCTCGCATATTTGCTTCCTCGCGTGGTATACGAGCAAAATGAGTTTTGTCTCAGTAAATCTCGGCTCAACCGCACAGCCTGCGCCTCTCGACTGGCCTACATAGATATTTATATACTGATGTTTCCCAGGCGCCATGTCTTGGAATTGGGTCTATACGACGCCGACGTACATCCGCGTCGCGATTCCGTCATGCAGATGAGGCGCGGTTTATTGAAGGCCAAGTGGGCGTGATGGTGCTAGATCCCGAAAGCTTCCTCACACACCCGTCTTGGCTGCGCGTTCACGCGCGAGCAACAGCCCGTTCTGCGTTTCGTGGATACGGTAGGGCTTTGCATACTGGCGCATGGCGGTTGTGAGTTTATTACAAGTGAGCTAACACTCACACTGTGACGTCACTGAATGGCGACGCTTAGCGTACATTTGAGGTCGTTAGGTGAAGCGGTGGTGGATGCGATAGACTTGATGGTGTGAACACTTTAGTCATGTCACCCTTAGTCTGTGCCTGTGTTTGTCGGTTTCTACTATACGCAACCATAGGTTTGTCTAGCTGTTGGAACCGAAAGACGGCGCTGGGGCGAAGCAGCTGTCGGTCGCTAATGTGACGTTGACCTCCTGGTACGTTTGAGATTTCTTAACGAGCGCACGATAGCATTTATTCGTGCAACAGTGTAAATATGTCGATATACTCTTTTTCGCAATGTGGTTGCTCCACGCCGCGACGCGACAGCACGACTGTCGCGTCGCTTGTCGCTGTCGCTCGAATATCGCGTGCATGGGGTTGCCGCTTAATGCTATCATATTTAGAGAAGCCTCAGAGAGACAGGTCAAGATGTTCAAGCTGTATGTTTCATTTTTGCGTACTTACTTTGTGGTAAGCTCTCGGCCCCAGCGAAAATTCTCGTTGGGGCCGAGAGCTTATACTTGATGAGGAACTCGCGTAAACGCGACCAAAGCCGTTGTATAATTACGGTAATTGCGTGATAATGCGCACCCAGGCAGAGAGCTATTTCCACGTGTGACAAGTTAATCGTAATTTCGGATCATATTTTTGTCACCTTAGGAGAGTAAAAAAATTGAACTAAAAACGTAATTCCAGTTAACCGGAGCCAAAATTAAAACGGGGTATGCGTGTATGAAGCGTTCGCTCCTAATTCGTTTCTAAGGTAATTTATTCAAACTTCAAGGAGTTTTTTGAAAAGCGTGTGCACGAAAAGCAATCCGACCTTTATTATCTTTTCTTTAAAAAAATAAATAAAAGACGAAAAAAGAAGAGAGAGGTGCGCAGCTAGGGAAGAAATGGCGAGCGAGATTCGATTGCCAGCTTTCCCGAAAAAAAAAAGAAAGAAGAAGAAAAAGAAGGAGAGAGAAAGTAAAGAGTGCCTCATCGCATCAGAATGAATTAGGTAATGCCCGAGCTCACTCACCTTCATCGAGAGAAGCGCGCGCGTTTTAAGCAATCGCCCCGTCGTCACCGTTTTTGTGTGCGCGCGCTTAAACTCCCAAGGGCGCGACTAGCTCCGCGGCCGTTCGCGCTTCTCTGAAGCGTCTCGTATGACAAAGTGTGGGCAGCACAAATGAACAAGCGATGTCGGAAGAAAGTAAGAAAAGACAAAAAGAAAATTTGAGAAAGAGAACAAAAAGAAAAGAACAAATCATCAGACTCTATCAGTGAACGTGAGAGCGCGGACTTAACACTAGCACCACACCAGGAAGTGAGATTGAACCAATGGGTGCGAAGGTTCTCGCAAATATAAAAAAAGAGTAAATGTTGGTGAAGCACATTATAGCAATAAGAATTAAAAAAAAGGAAAGAAAAGGGTATTAACGTGGCGCCAATTAACACTCTTATTCAGAGCGGCTGGGGCTGAATAAAAATGGCGGGGACGTTGGAGTCTAGGCAAATCGATGCCTGCCTGGACTTGAACGTAATAATAAATATCGCACCCAAGTACTTGCAGTGTACTTTCGCTGAAAGTAATTCCTCGTCTTCGGCGGTTTTTTTTTCTTTTTGAAGGCGAAAGTTGCGCGAATTAATAATTGGATACGTTCGTCATTTAACTGCGCGCTTTTGTCCGCACTCGTGCTCGTGCTGCCACGCGCGACCCGGTTTTGTCGAAGACAACAATAATGACAATGATGTTGAGCAAAAAACGCAAAATTTCTGCGACGGTCGACGAGCGAGACCGTTACGGAAGGACGAAATTTGAAACACGAGACGAATAACTCCATTACAAAATTTGTTTTATCACTTTCATGACCTGTTACAGCCTGTAGTTATATTTCTCGCTGGTCCTTTCATGACCTGTTACAGCCTATCTCGCTAGTTCGCTTATAATATTTATGACACTGCCACAGCAAGACAATGGAGTGCAGATGCGTATATATACTATGTCTTAGCTTCTATGCTTGTTAGCTGGGCTTTCGTATTTTAAACGAGGCGACACATTTAAAACACGGATTCGTTTCCTTTATTCAACATTTGCAGTATAGCGTAGAATTAGCACTGCAGCGTCAAAACAGCAACAGTTTGTACCCCGTCTTCCTCTCCCCAAAACTCCTTCAAAAAAAAGTGGGAGGGGACGTAGAGGTGGAGGAAAGCAGATAAAGCGATCTAAG
Source organism: Dermacentor silvarum (assembly GCF_013339745.2). Classification (NCBI taxonomy): domain Eukaryota; kingdom Metazoa; phylum Arthropoda; class Arachnida; order Ixodida; family Ixodidae; genus Dermacentor; species Dermacentor silvarum. The sequence goes on from NC_051155.1 coordinate 220,579,136, forward strand.
CGCTTCGGGTAACGTGGTTTTCATCCACATGAATGTTTTTTTTTTTCGGTTTCTTCGTCGCAAGAAGAAGTTGACGGAAAAGAAGGTAAAGACAAAATGAAAGACACGGAGAAAGTTGAGATGACAATACAAATTCAAAAGTTGTGAGACTTTTCTTCCCCCTCTTTTTTTGTGTTAGGTTTGCATCGCGCACAGATATTGGCTGTGTCCGTGTGTTGGTTGTTCTTTGAGAACAGAAAGGAAAAGAAAAAGAACAAGCGGCGAGAAAGAACACGAATAAGGTGATGCTCCAACAATAGAAAAAAAAAAATGAGCTCTTGGCAACGAACCTTTAAGAAACATGGAAAGCGAGGGAGCCAGGGATTAATAGGACTCGGAGGTGAATACAAGAAAAAAAAAAACAGAAAAAAGAAAACTGTAAAGGACTCAGGTCAATCTGAATATTGAAAAGCGTCTATTGTTCTTCTGCTCATCCGAGCGCTGCTGACAAATAATTTCGTAATCCGAAAATGGGAGATCCTTCTAGAGCAATCAAGAGGGGCGGTGATTGTTCAAGGCACTTTAGGGCCTGTTTTGATTTCTTACATTTTTTGTTGTTGTTTCATTGAGCGCACAAGGACGGTTCTTTTCCTCACGGACAGTAGGCAGCGGTAGAAGAATTTGTGATATACGACCACTACAAATTCAAAACTCCCAAGTCCATTCAATTTTGCTTTTTCTCGCGTACCTTAGCAACCTTCCCAAAGAAAAAAAAATATTGACGCCAGTCTAAGCCTGGATGTAGAAGAGATCTTGACGGTTCGTGCACGTAAGTTTATTTAATATGGGTCACTTGATAAACCAAGAAAAAAAAAAACGCTCGTGGCACCAACGAACTTGTTGAAGGACCTCAAGCTTATACACACACACACACACACACATATATATATATATATATATATATATATATATATATATATTCTACCGCACTTACTTGGTGGGTGTCTGACGTATCTCGAGCACAGTGCACACAGTACACGTAAGGCATACAAAAAGATTCAAGCAGACTCAATTCCTGTTGACATCTACGTAATTCGAATCATCACGTAAATGTCATTACGTAGGTGTTGTCTTGATACCCACTCACCCAAGTTGGCGTCAATAAGGTCCGCTTAAGAGCGACCAAATACCCAGTGGCACCCGTGGCACGCATTGTTAGGCTACACTATCTCCGGGATCGGCCCAGGAAAAAAAAACGTCGAAATGCACCCCAGACACTGGTTTGGATCAGAAGAAGAAAAGGAGGAGAAGAAGAAGAATGCATTAATTTGTGGCGATACTTTGATCATTATCTGACTTCCTTCCTGCTTTTGCCTTTTTTTAAGTCTATTCAAGATTTCTCATTAGTGTTTCTTTTTAGACTTGACTAATTATTTTCCTAACCCACCCGATTCTCGGCCAATCCCCCGTAGTGGGTGTGAGCCACTCGTACAGGAAAACCAACCAACGAAACAACCAAACCAATGCTTTGTTCCCATTACAGTATCCGCTTTTGTTTTTCCTTTTAACTTGCCGTTTCTCCTCTTCGAGTAAGAGTTCTCTTAAGCTACGCCCCTGCCGCTCGATGCTTGGCCTATCCCACTTAGTGGGTACGAGCCATAAAAGAGGATCATCACCCAATACCTGCACATCACACTGGAGAAGATTGTTTAGCATTAAAACTCAAACATGAACCCATCAATCACCCCGAGCGACGAGCTCATGTGAAAGTCTGGCATCTCCTCAAAACATCGCCCCCCCCTCGCCCCCCCCCCCCCTTAAAACGCCACGTCAGACACAATAGACTCAAGCATCAACGCTATGCTGCAGAGTCAATGCGCGCGCACTTGGCT
>NC_051155.1:220586006-220798178 GCF_013339745.2 Dermacentor silvarum
GACGGCAGAAAACTAGGTGGGGGAATGAAGTTTGAAAATTTGGAGGCGCAAGTTGGCATCAGCCAGCGCAAGACAGGGGTAATTAGAGATCGCAGGGAGAGGCCTTCGTCCTGCAGTGGACATAAATATAGGCTGATGATGATGCTAATAAGAGAGCGAATACGTGCATTGCGTCGATGAAGAAGAAGTAGCTGAAAAGCATCGCTGCGGTTGGTGCGCGGCTGGTAACGTACAGCGAGCCTTTCATGCATAGTACAGAGCCCACGCTTGCGCGATCCAATAAGCTTCCAGTGACGGGCCGAGAGCGAAGGACGTCGGTAAAAAGAAATGACCGTCTAGACGGATCCTGCCGGGAGGCGAATTCGAAGCTTTTCGTTCGCAAGAACCGCTTGTCGCTGGCAGCTACAGGACGTCTTTTCGGATAATGTGACCGCTTTCCCAATTGGCCGGCGCCCGCTCTTACGAAATGTTGCAGTGTACGAACTGCTTTGAGAACACGAGTACAGAAGCCCCCGCACAAAGGATGTCGCAGCACGGACCCATACAAACAGGGCCGCGTTCGTCTTCCCCGTGTTTATTTGTATTCTATTCCTCTGCTGCAGCGAGTGGTTTTTGTCAGGGCAGGTGATCAGTTTATCCCAACAAGATGTTGGCTGAAACGTGTTGCGCATTGGATTTAAGTTACGCCATAGATTTGCGCTACATAAGCGTAAACTTTGTATTATGACAGCAATCTCGTGGTGCCAACTGTCATCACTTATGCAAGGCAAGCATTGATGTGCCGCTTGAATTTTGATTTTACTGCGTGCGACAACCTGCGGTCGGGCCGTGTGCAGGGAATTTCCTGTAGTCTAAAAGAAGATACTCTTTACTTCCATCGGATCCAGAGCACCAAGTGGGCTGAAATAACTCTGACATTTCTGAGGAACCAACGACTACTCTGGTTTCTCACAGTGTTGCATCGAGACGTTTGACGAAGACTGCCCGACTGAGAATGCCCTGCATCACTGGTCAGTGCTGCGCTCTCAATCACTGATGTACGAGCATTCCTTACGTTGCATGCGCTGCCTTGAAATAAGGAGAGCTTGGCGCATCGGGCGCACACAAACGATGTAACTAGTGTGCTAGCTACTTGTCATTCAAATATCCTCTATTTTATTTAAGAGCTCGAGCGGCTGTTGTTGGAAACGACGATGCCCGCAATACTCAGGTACCGCGAGCAGCGCAAAATGAACGTCTTTTAATTTATTAGAAAACTGTTTTTTTTTCTATCAGCCCCCACCAGCATTCTGTCTGTCGGCAGCGACGAGGTGAGAAATGAAACAGTCGAGAAACGTGCAAGAAAAAAAGGCAATTCGAAGAGGTTAGCAAAGTCAGCGCTTCCTTTAGTGGCTGAGTTTGCACCCATTTTGCTTTTATAAACCCATGGAGGAGAAAGAGTGATCGTGAATGTGAGGAGAAAGGAAAACGACAGAAAACGTGTGCGGACACACAGTCCGTTCACCATGCATTCAGTAAGGTTGCTCCACCCAGATGTCTTTAGAACCGCACCAGCGCTTTGGTAGTTTTCTGCGCGTATGACAACTGCGGTCAGAGTACCAAGGTTTCTCGCTCCGTAAGCGGTCACCCGGCTTGGGACAATACGAACCGAAAGGGAGCGTTTAGGTGTCGAAAGTCGGTGATATAGGCGCTTCATTCTAAAAGAAAGACGCGCGAAGCGTACCGTGACGTAGAAAAGGGAGACGGCGAGAAAAGTCACAAGTTTGCATGTCCAGTCTCTTTTTTTCGACGTACTCGACTTGTTTTTAGGAGCTTTTCATAGAATGAATCAGTGCCGTCTCTTCCTGGTCACCACTTATATGTATGCACATACCAAAGCAGTCACCAGGGGTGGAGTCCACAGTTGAGGTCCGCAGTAAATGAAACGGTTACCGTGTCTTCCTATCTTTTTCATAATAGCCACTTGAACTCCTACCTTACAAGTAGCCGGCAGTCACTGAAAGAATTGCTTGTGTCGCTCGTAGTTGGCTCGAACTTTGTAGACCGGCGGCGCAAAACCTGTAGCTGCTCTTTCGCCAGCTCTATCAGGGCGTATAACGGGCCCTCAAAAAAAAAAAAAAAAAAAAGAGCGCTCCGCTAGCCGGCATAGAGTGACACAAAACCAACATTTGGTTAAACTTATTTATACCATTTTTCTTCCCCCACTCCTTTTCCCAACTGTGTTCAAGCTCGAGTACTCCAACTTCAGGCACTTCGAGAAACGTCGTTGCCCGTTCTCGTTAGAGCGTCGGCGTCGTATATAGAGAGCCACTGAAGGAAATAAGGGTGGACACATTTCTCGGTGGCAGACGTCGGCGCAATGACGACGCACCCTTCCCTTTGAAGCCGCGGCGCGACCGTCGCCGAGGTAAATAACAGTCCTTGCTCGAATCGTAGCCGTCAGCTAAAACTCACTATAGCGAAATCGGCGGCGGTTTCTGCGCCACGAACGCTTCGGGAGCCGCTAAATTGCCCCGCCGCTGCCGTCAGTGCGTCGCTCTCTTGCTTTCCATCCGTGTTATTTCATCTACGCGGCAAATTACGAAAGGTGCGCTATAAGCCGCGGCGGTGCGCGCGTTGTTTCAAGCAGTTATTGGAGGCAGTTTCGTCCCGTATGTCTGTCTCGCTCTTTCTCGTTGCCTCTGTCTTACTTTTTTTTTTCTCGGGCACGTTCTCTCTTTGGAAAGCCAAAAGAGACGGAGCGCAGGGAAGGCGAAGGGGAAGAAATAGTCTCGCGAAGTCCGCGTGGTTGCTCGGCGTCGTAGAAGACTGGGTTTCGTGGGAAACGAGCATCGGCCGTGCCACTGAGCCCGAGGAGCTATTTGGCTCAGCCTTGAAATATGGCCCGGATTAAAGCCCGTATATCTGCTGCTGCTGCTGCGATCTGGTATACCGGGCTCCGCCCTCCTTCTGCTCTACCTCTTCCTCATTCCGGCCGGTAATTCTTGGACTTTCTTCTTTTTTTTTCTTTAGGAGAAGGCAAAAGGAAAGGAAGAAACATCCCTCTCACCGTGCGCATTATTATTACTTTAAAAAAATATTTTTCTTCGCCTCGAATTGTAATGGGCTCCAAATCTCACAGAGCTCTTGAGGCCCATCGCTGTACGCGCACTGAAAGCAGCAGAAGCGCGGCAGAGAGGGCGATGGAGAGGAAGAAAATATCATTTTAGGGTACGGCTTCTTGTTATCTTTTGAAAAATATAATTTCAATTTCACAATTTGCCTTCTTTCTTTCAAAATCAGTGGTTGGAACCCCCTCCTCACGCACGCACGCACTCCCCAGCTCCTTTCTGTTGCACCACCCACCATGTTCCCCGAGTTCCCTTGTATCCCTCTGTGAAGCATTCCGTAAGCGCATTTCGCCTCCCCATCTGTGGGGCCCGCTTGGGAAGGAAAAAAATGACGAAAGAATAGGGGGGGAAAACGGGGTTCCTAAGCTCCAATTTGAGCGAAGGTGCGCGCCAGTGCAGCCTCACCCCCATCTCCCCCCTTCACGTCGTCGGTCGCTCGCTCGGTAGGCGACGGCTTTCGGCCAAACCATATGGTGAAGCGAGCACTACTGCGTTTTGAAACTTCGCCCGTTCCTCTCTGCCGCCGCGGAAACCACGCCACACCCTTCCTTCGTCAGAACGATTCCTCCGTTACGGCTCGTTGCGTACTTAGTGTTTCTGCGACCGCCTTGGGAAAGCACTCTCTTGCCTATATTTCTTTGCGCAATTTCTGCTAGTTTGCTTCCACGCTGTCTATTTCTTTCTCGTCTGAAAGTTGCAACAGGCGCGCGTTTGCTAATACCAACATATAAGTAAATAAAGGAAATACCAGCTGTGTGGTATAGCCTACCAAAGGTAATCGAGTCTACACAGAGACCGCAGGATCTTATTTCAACTCTGGGCCGAGTTTGTACAGAACGTTTACCTCATCCTCCTATTGCCGTTCGTTCAATATATATATTTTTTCCCCGCTTTCCTGTCAGCGGTCGAGTAAAATGGACCAGACCGCTCTGTTGAATCTCTCGTTTCAGCGTGATTCGGAAACTTCGGAAGCAAAGTCGCTGTGGTCGAATGGGTCATGATTTCGTTTGGCCGGACGCGCCTAACACAAGGCACAAGGGAGCAAAGGAACGTGGGATGCTCTGGTAATGTTTTTTTTCGAGCCGTCAGCAGGTAGTTTGTTCTGTCAGGGTACGGCGTCTTTTTACGGGACGACGTTACTACAAATGGCCGGCCCTTCCGTGGAAAGGGTTCCCATAGTTTCCAACCGAAACAACAACAACAACAACAACAACAACAACAACAACAACAACAACAACAACAACAACAACAACAACAACAACAACAACAACAACAACAACAACAACAACAACAACAACAACAACAACAACAACAACAACAACAACAACAACAACAACAACAACAACAAACAACACTATCTATCTATCTATCTATCTATCTATCTATCTATCTATCTATCTATCTATCTATCTATCTATCTATCTATCTATCTATCTATCTATCTATCTATCTATCTATCTATCTATCTATCTATCTATCTATCTATCTATCTATCTATCTATCTATCTATCTATCTATCTATCTATCTATCCATCCCCCTTTTAGCCACCCCCAAAGGTGCAAACTGGTTGTTTGCCTTCCCGATAACCTCCCTGCCTTTCTCATCTCATTTCATTCTGTCTATTTCGCAACACGAAGGAAGTGAACGGCTGAATGCGTCCCAGGGCCCGTTTTCACGTAACTCCTTTTACGTAAGACCTTCTCACAGGTCGGCGTTGAGGCACCAGCCACTTGTGATTGCGATCGGTGTGTTAATCGGGCAATTGACGCTGCGATGTCTCACCGCATACAGCACTTCCGAAAGTTAAGTCACCCGTCGTGGCGGCGTAGTGGCGTTGGCGTTGCACTGCAAAGCCCGATAGCGCGAGATCAAATCCCTGCCGCGGCGGCCGCATCCGTGCATTGGGTGCATGTAACAGAACCAGAGGGGCAAAATTATTCCGGTGTCCCCCTCTACAGCGTGCCTCATAATCATGTCGTGGTTTTGGCAAGTCAGACACCAGAATATAATTTTTAAAGTGTAATTTCCTGATTATTGCCCAGGCACCGTGTTTTTCAAGGTCCCACATCGTTTCTCATTCTTTTTTCGTTTCTCCTTTGATCATGTGTCGCACCAAGTGTCCGGCACGTACGATAACAATGTCGCTGCGGCGTCCGAGTCACGTACGAAACAATGACGATGGGCCGGAAATTTGATAGAAAAGAAAATAGATACTTCGAAAACAGTGCCTCAGTTTATCCGGTCGGGTGTGTATTAGACGTCATTCACGTCAGTCACGCGCGGCGCTCTCTTTAACCTGCAACTGCGGTGGCTTGCAAAAAAAATATTTGCTAATGATGATTAGAGAGGCAAATGCCTGCGAGCATGGGCCGTAAGTCCTTCTCGGCATTTCTTCGTGTTCTGGAACCCAGAATTTTCTTGCACCCAAGTTGCTCTTAATGTGCAGCTCGCCATGTGAAAAGATTACTCGAAATTAAAACGAGCTTTCACTTTCGCGAGGGTTCAGCGAGTGTTGAGCGAGCAAAGTTAAATTGAGGCACTGCGTAGCTGCCGGTAATGAAAACAAGGAAATGCACTGACTATATAAGCGCTAGGAAACGAAACCGTTTTACGCAGAACTTAAAAGAAACTCTCTCGTTTTTTCTCTTTCTAAACCGTGCGCATTCATGTCCCTTTCTCTTTGTGTGTTTTTGTTGGCTTTTTCATCCTCGTGTTTGTGCTGAAGAAGCTTGTGAATTCAACTTAGCCCTTGTCCGCACCTGGGACGCAATTACTGGAAGCGAACACTCTCTTCATGCATGCTGCTGGGCCCGAGAGGAACACAGGTCTTTTCAGGAAAAGCCTCCCCCCCTCCACTTCTTCTTCCGACAGAGAACAGCGAGATGCATATACCAGACTATTTATGATCGCGCGCGGGCCGTGTTCATTAGTTACTTCGTGCTGTTTAATTACTGGAAGGCGTAAATTTAAAGAGCAATTTTGCATTCTCTCTCCGAATCATGGCCGGCATTAGAGAAACCCGACTCGTCACATAAATTAAAGCCAGTCCGTGGGCTTTGTCGCGTTTTTTCCTGCCTTTCTTTCTTCTTTCTTCCTGTGAGCGATCTTCGTTGTTACGAGCACAACTCAGGCCATTTCCTTGCGGTACGTCTTCGTCGTGACATGTATATAAGGAAGCCTGAAGTGTACAATTATCGCAACTCAGAAGGCGCGTTGTGCTGCTATCGCACTTAAGGTAGTGGTCTTTAGCTCGTTGCGCTCACCTCCTTCATTCGGCGTCAGTATTTCTACAGTTTCACGGCGTGTCTCTCAGCTTAGCGGTGACAAACGGGAGTGTTTCTCACTGTTCCGTTTCATTGCAATTGCGTGCGTATAAGAATGCAGTAGATCCAACGAGTTGGAATATATATATATATATATATATATATATATATATATATATATACAGCGAAGCTTTGTGTGAGTGCATAAAGAGTCGAAACACGATTACACGCACGCACGCACGCACACATGCGCGTGCGCATCATACAGCATGCACATACGTACGTTCAAGCCCATACTATATCCACAAGAAGCGTTTGCTTCCTTGTGACTGTGCAGCTGTGGATGCGCGGAGGCAAACTTTCTGGTTTTTTTCCCCCGCACAGCCGGCGCCGGTGCTGCCGCGGTGATGATGATTTATTGGCATCCCCTCTGAAACGGGGCGGAAACAAATACTCACCTAGTCTCTGCTTGATTTAATCATTGTAGTGTTTAGGACTGTTCGGAACTTTCGCTAGTGCGCAGTGATGCGGAAGAAAGACAGAGTCGTTTTGGAGCATTTATAAAATCAAAAGAATCTTTAAAATATGTATATACAGAGAGTTGATAATCTGCGTAATGGCAGTCAGTGTGTCCAAACACACACACGCTAGTATAAACGGGCTGAGACAGTCCCGTGTTTCGAGGCTCACGCTTCTGTCGTCACGGCACTGCGGGTTCACCCGTGCTCGAGCCGACTGCGACGACGACACACGTTCAGGCCCCGTCCAGCTCGGTTCTCGGGCTCGGCACGCTCAGGAGCAGCAACGTCAGCAGCCAGGGAACGCCTTGTCCAGCAGCACGGCCTCGGTGCCCAGCTCGTACGCCGCTCGCAATCCACGTGCGGCGGTCGCACGTGAGGACCGCGTCTAGCACAGCAACATCTGTGCCAGACGAACGCTGCTCGGCACAGCTCAGGTGCAGCAGCTCAGGGACCGGCGGCCCTCGGGTCAGCCAGCGTCTCGAGCACTGGCAGCAGGAGCCCTGGTTCCTAGGACGCCCTCGTCCACGCTCGGCTCCACGATCTTCCGCACCCTGCCACGGACGTCTCGCCTGGCAGGACCTCTCGCCCAGGAGATCGGAACTGCTGCCCGCCTAGTTCGAACACTGCGAGCTCCCTCGTGCCGCCGTGCTCGTGCACCCGTTCACTTCTTCTTCCCAGAGCTTGGGTGGCCGCTCCGATTTTCTAGCGGCACCTCGCGGTACTTACATATGGCAATCATGTATTCTATACATGTTTTTAGTTCTAGCATTTTTGTATACCTTTCCTTAAATTTTTTTCTTATTCTTCCTCAAAACGTCTCCATGTATACCTTGTACATGCTTGCAACGGATCTGGTCGTATCAATATTCTCCCTGTTTTTTTCCCACCATTTATTCTAAACATCTCTTGTTTATCTTGACTGCTGAGCGGTTGATGCTTCCATCCACTTTAATTCCAAGCTCTTCTGGAAAAGGTTCGCTATCTACGGATCTTACTGGGTGAATCCCTCCGCATTCCATTAGGATGTGCTGAGTGGTCTCGGGATTTTTGCTGCAGCATACACATGCCTCATCTTGTTACGAATATTTGCTCCGGTATGCTTTTGTCCTTAGGGAACCAGCTCGAGCCTCAAATAGCAAGGCACTGTCCTCTGTGTTATCGTACAGAATTTCCCTTCTAATTTCTTTCTTCTTATTCTTGCAAATCTCGATAGTCCTTTTTGTTTCCATTCTTTGCATACAATTCACTGCCTACTGGTTGTCTGTCGCATGACTCCCTGGTTGTCTATTTACAATTTCAATTACCTTGTACTTGGTTGCCAACTTTCTTGACTTCTTCCTCCATTCTGTGTCCAAGTTTTTCAGGTACAGATACTTGTGTACTTTAGCTGCCCATTTATTTTCATCCATGTTCCTGAGTCTTTCTTCAGAACTGACTTTGCTCTGCGCTTCTAAAAAAAAAAGGCCCAACCCATGTCACCCTGCACTGCCTCATTTGTGGTTTTACCGTGGGCCCCCAAAGCCAACCTGCAAACCGATCTTTTGTTATCTTCAAACCCCGACAAGATATCCGATTTTAAGCATATAAACGTATTTGCGAACGTTAGCGCAGACACCATTGCTCGTTTCCATATTCCACGTACCACCTCGTGTTTATTGTAGCCTCGAAGTGCTCTATGTTCCGTTATTGATTCATCACGCTTCCCCTTTTGTTTGAGATTATCTTGATGGGTGCTTGAATAAGTATTTCATTCTTTTATGTATACGCCGAGGTATTTATATTGCTTGACTATGGGCATGACTTGCTGTTGAATTAACACCACGTAATTACTCGTCTCTTCATTAAAGATTATAATTCCCGATTTCTTTGTGCTAAACTTAAGGCCTAGATTTGTCGCTGCGTTACCACACATATTCGCGAGTGTCTGTAAATCTCTTGCATTGTCCGCTAGTAGCACTATGTCGTCCACATACATCCTTCCGGGGACCTTCTGTTGCGCCATTTGTCCATTACGCATGTAGGATAAATCAAACCCTAATTCACCGTTTTCCAGTCAAGTTTCTATGCCCTTAACATAAAGCGTGGACAACAATGGAGACAGAGGACATCCTTGCTTCAGTGGATGCATGAATGCGAGCGCCATCTGATGGTGGTGCGAAGAACCCAGCGGCGGGTGCGTGCTCCGTTGTGATTGGTCGGCCTATTCGGCAAGGGAACAGCCAGGCCGCAGCCCCCACGGTCATGAAAGCCGGCGAGGTTGGCAAAAAAGCTTTAAAAGATGTCAGTTCCACCCGAAGATCTAAAGCATTGGCAGTGATAGCAAGGTTCGGCGTTGCGCCAGAACTCCTCGGATGTTGTTCAAGTTACACGCGATCGCGACATGTTGGCCCGACGCAGCACACAATCAACTACTGTTTGGCAGAAGGAAACAGCGTTCTGGCTGCAGCTATACCAGGCGCCTGACAACGCTGGCGTGATTATAGTAACGCTGCCAGTGGCGTTTGCAGACATAGCACCTCAGTGGTACACGAGATGAGACCGACGAGAAACCGACGGCGTTATAGGCAGTGCCCATGTGAAATTGTGGGTAACGCTGACTTCACGTTTACTGTTTGTTACGTCCAAACCAGTGTATGCATAAAGCAGCTCAGCAGAAATGCTAGTGTGCTTATAGTAACCTGAGCACAACGCTCATGCCAGCAGAGGAAGGCAGAACGCTGGCCATGGCTCCACCACCGAGCCACTTGAGCGCGTCGTTTTTGCAGCCAAACGCATTTCGCCAACCATGGAGACAGTCTAACTTCCCGCTCGTCAGCAACGCATGCGCCGTTGACAGCGGGCCCACAAATGCTATCGCAATAAAATGAATTACAATTTGTTTTAAAGAAGTGGTAAAGAGAAATGTTAAGCGACGTCAGTAGCTATATAACACTTCTGGAATACCAGGTTATGTGAGTCTGAACATGAACGGAGAGAGATAGAGAAAACACCACCATTCCTAGGGCCTATCTGGTGCCCAAGGCCTTGCACGGATTATAGCAAGCGCATATGCTGCGCGATAGTCCGCGTCCGGCTTCCAAGTGCACATGCCACACGGGCATGAGCTCAAATCGCAGTGGCAGTGACGGGCAATTTTGTAGTAACATTGCCTCCGAGCCCGAACTGCTCGATTTGGGAGGTCATGCTTTCAAGTGCGTAAGCGTTAATATGGCTGCCCTCAACGCGTTTTGCCGACGTTCGTATGTAACACCTTACGTGTTGCATTATCTTAGATGTTACGCGTACATAACGAAACGGTTGAGTATCACGAGCTAATCTAATAGCTGGTCAGTGTGCTTTTGCGATCCCCCGTGAGCCGACTATTCATATGGATGTAACCGTGATTTATTGTTTGATTATGTAGAACAGAAACGAACTCGCTTGCAGTACCTCGTGGATCAAAATGGTATGCCATATATAGGCCGTTTTTTTTTCGGTGCTTGGAATGTCTCCAGCGCAAGTAATGCAACAGCGTCGATGCGCGATTTTTTTTTCTTGGCCCTATATATGACGAGAGTGAAACGTAAGATGAGGTAGTGGCCTGACGTCGACGGCACGATGACGACTTGACGACAGCGACTGCGATGATGACGATTAGCAAATATTTTCTCGCTAACCTAATGTTATAAACGGGCACACGCATAAAGCAAACCCCGTTTCGAGCTCTTGAAACCAGAGAAACAGGTTGATTCAGGATATGTGCTCAAATGTTCTTCTAAATAGAGAAGATGTGATAATTAGGCGAATTCAGCAGGATGGCTTTTGCCGCACAAAGATACTGTTTAAGATGATTCAAGTTTGTAATTAGACTAGTAATTACGAAAGTTAGACTGACTAACATTTTAACAGAAAGATTCAGACGACTGATGCTAATTCAAGACTCGAATACCGTCATCCGTGGAGCTCACAGCCTGTTACCGGGCATGAAAAAAAAGTTGATGCTTCTAATTCCAACAGATTAAAAAATTCTGGCCAATCTCAGCCAGAAAACCGGAAACTGAACTGCCGAAGAGTGCACCTGTCACACTTTTAGCAGACGCCCGTGAGTTGCATGACTGTTCATGTGTTCATGTCATGTCATGTCGCATGTCTGCGAACATGAAGCGAGCGTCTTTACTAAGCCACGATCTGGCTCGCTTTCTCCACAAAGAGAGCTTCTCTCTCTAGACTCACTGCCGTAATATATGCATCATGTACTGTGACGAAGCACGCCTGACTGAGGCGAAGATTGCCTTAAACCGAAAAACCCACCGACGTCTTTCACGCGGAACACATTAACGCTCTTATCCGAAGTTAGCTGTTTGCATTATTCCACCCCTGCAGCTACCTCGGCATAGGAAGCAGAACAAGCACAGGAGTAAGTTAAGGGACTCGATTTCTTCGTCCCTGACGTTTTGCGTAAATACTTAAAATCGGTCGTCACACATTCTTTTCTTCTCCCGAGTCACTCTGTCCCGATGCCACAGCCGCATAAGAAGCAACAGCTCTAAAAAAATCAAATAAGAAAAATAACGAGGACAAGGAGAAGACAGGGACAGCATTCAGGAACTAAGTGGCCGCGAAATCCAGGAGTTTAGGCTGGCGGCCTCGGAAGCACTCGCAAGTTCTCTCCATCAGGAACAGGTATAAGTAAAGATGCCGAGGACAATCAGCGCCGTGGTCTCGCATCAGATCGAGAGCGTACAAACAACAAAATGTGATCGAGAGATCGGGGAAACGACAAAGTGTAAGCGCGGGCACTCTCCGCCCGCTCGCCGTCTGAGCTCGTTCGGCAGCCTGCGCAAAGGACTCGCGTCTTCCTCGCTTTAGTTTTGGACACTTGGGCGGCGGTGGCAGCAGCATTCGAAGTCGGCTTGAAGAGAGAAAAGCTACGCTGCGCGGTGGCCTAATTGCTTAATTAGGCGACGAACGGCGGAAAGCCGCTTGTGCTTTTAGACGCTGCCAGCAGCTGCCGCTACCCTGGCTTTCTTGCTGTTGGATTCCCGTCGAAGCTTCACTGAGCGGATCGGCCCCGTGCCGCTCGTTTAGTCGACCGCGAAGAGGCTTCCTTGCCAGGCCGCCGTAGGCTCCCACAGGTCGCTCACACAAAAAGACGTCCCGCTTCTCGCTACGCTGCTTTTCAGTGCCGAGGAAAGGTTTCCTGTGGTTATCTGTGCGTTCGTTAACTCGCTCGAAACTTTAAGAGGAGCTAATACTGCGTGATAGTAAATGTATGTATGTATGTATGTATGTATGTATGTATGTATGTATGTATGTATGTATGTATGTATGTATGTATGTATGTATGTATGTATGTATGTATGTATGTATGTATGTATGTATGTATGTATGTATGTATGTATGTATGTATGTATGTATGTATGTAGTATTGTATGGCATGCATGCATGCATTCATGCATGCATGCATGCCTGCATGCAATGGCATCAGTATTATGTATGTATGTAGTATGTTATGTATGTAGTATTGTTATGATGTATGTATGTATGTATGTATGTAGTATGTATGTTGTATGTTATGTTGTAGTATTATGTATGTATGATGAATGTATGTATGTATGTATGATGATGTATGTATGTATGTATGTAGGTATGTATTGTATGTAGTCTGTAGGTATGTATGTATGTATAACATACAGGAGGAGACCAACTAAAGTTTTATGGGAGACTGCGCTTCTTTTGAATGAATCCCCGTGTAGTTCGCAATAGCTGCTAGTTATTGAAAACTTGAATTCGAGTCTATACAACTTTTTTCGGAATTTCTGTGGCCCGAAACTTGCGTGACCGACTGTACGTACGTATGTATGTCGTGTATATACAGAGAAATCCTTTACGATTGTTGAGATCTTCCTTCGGCATGGATAGTGCACTGAAAACCTCACTGATGGTTTCCATTTCCATTCGAAATGGGAAATGTGCGGTAGTGACTCGAACCCGTGTCCTCTTTGTTTGCCAGTAGCAGTTCACCATTGCGGCTGGTCCACTGCGCCGTATTTTCAGTTCTTATTCACGTAGGAGAAACAGGGAGTGCGAGTTAAGAAGCAACGTTCCGTGGAATTTTCATATTGTTTATTTCCTGCAGCATGCTATAGCACCATAAAAATAATAATTGCCCTGATTTCACCCGTTAAAAGCAATTCTTTATGATATCGGCCGGCATAACACCTGCATGGGAAATCTGTACAGTATGCACACTCTACAGGGCTCATTTTTTGGTTTCGACTTGGTCCAATGCTTTATCAAACGTGGCTAAATGTGCTCCTGCGTTAAGCTTACCTGGTTAAATAAATGGCGTATTATAATATAGTATGATATCATAAGAAGTTCATAATATAATATGGAAGTTTCATGGTATATGTCACCATTTAGTGCTTTCGCACTAAAGTCAGTAGTACTATAGCTGCGTACTCCCAGATACTTCCGCGTACTTCCTTTGCACCCGATGGACGCAAAGGCATGAGAACAAGGTTCAGGCGGTCAGATTGAGCTAACCTGGCGATACCGTGAGTACATTTGCCTTCTCGTAGTACGAAGTGTACATGGCGTCGAAAGAATAGCAGGACGTCCTTTAACAATGCCACCTTCCGTAGAATGGTTATCACCGCAGCCTCCGGGAGACCCTCTTAGATATCAGCGCAGAGTGGCGAAATCTTGCTCCGGGAGGCAGTTCGGTCTGCATTGAAAGCTAATTTAATGAAACGTGCGATTTAATTTTAATAAAGCTTAAGCTTATTTTGGTCAGGCTCCTTCAAAAAAAAAAAAAAGCATGAACCCTCTACAAAAATGTCTCCCTATTTCAGTGGAATGCCTACAGTCTTCGAAGTAAGTGCGCTGACTTTCGTAAACTATTTGTACAATACAACTTTCCGATACTTTGCATTCAAGAGGCGGGAATCAGTGACGATTTTCGTCTCTCGAATTATGCGATATACAAATCGACTCGTCAAGTGGCTGTTAGCAGAGTGCTCCTGTGCGTCAGAAAGAACCTACCATCTTATCAAATTCAGTCAAGTGATTCAGACTTCCCGGAATTCATCGCACGTAAAGTATCATTTGGTAAGCTGTGCACAGCAGTGATAAATCTATATCTACAACCTTCAGGCCGTATCTCAGTGGAAGCGCCAGTGGATATCTTCAAAATAGCTCACTGTAATGTATTTATATGAGAAGACTTCAATGCACACATCATTATCTGTGGCAGTGATCGCTGTGATGCACGTGGTAACGCTATTGAGTGCGCCATAGACAAATGCAACTTGACTGTTTTAAACGATGGATTTCTTCGTGGATATATAATTACTAAAGCTGCATAGATGTTACCCTGTGTTCTCAAGATCCAGTGAATGGTGTGAGATGGACAACGGATGTGGAAACGTGCGGAAGGGATCATTTTCCCATTATTGTAACTCACCCTAGCATACACAATGATATCAGGCGTTACAGCAGACTAACCAACTGGAAAGCTTTTCGGTAGCGCCTAACGGATCAAATTAGTCAGTATACCAACTGTTGAAAGTTTTACTTAACTTTTGCAGGATAATGGTGAACATACGCACAAAGAACGTCCCAATTCTGAAATATTACGCTGCATTTGACGGAGAGTATGAACATGTAAGAGTCATCAGACGCCGATCCGAAAGATCATACCGACGGAGCGGAAGTTTAGAAGCATACAAAGACGCTCATAAAATTCACAATGTAATGCGCAGACGCATGGAAAATTGAGGCAAACGGCGCTGGCGCGATTTCTGCGGCGCGCTGTCTCCTCACACGTCTGTCCCAATAATTTTTTCTAGTAATTCGTTCTTTAAGCGGCCCTGTAACACAGAGCTTTCCATTTCATGCTCTCACTGTAGCCCGGGACACATGTGAGATAATAGTTGCAGATGAATTTTGCGAGCTTATTTCCTGACCTGGTTTTTCATCACAATCTGCAGAATTTGATAACTCAGTAGTGTTAGCTAAGCAGAAAATAAATGCTTGCTATTGGGCACAACATTCTCACTTAGATCCTGCATTCACATTAAGCAAGCTTCAATGTGCAATTGCATCATGCCGCCAAAAGTCTGCTGCTGGGCCGGACGGCATTACGTACAACATGCTAAGAAACCTCGGGCCGTACAGGTACAAATGCTCTCTTAGACATCTATAATAACCTATGGACAGAAGAAACTGTACCTGATTCTTAGAAAGTCCCTCGAATTATACAAATTTTCAAACCGGGTAAGACGTCCTTGTGCCTTGAATCCTTCCGCCCAGTTAGTTTGACAAGTTGTTTATGCAAAGTAATGGAGAAAATTATTGACGCACGACTTCAATATTGGTGTAATGAAAAGGATGTGTTGTCCAACTACTTAACAGCTTTTAGAAAACAGAGATGCACAATGGATGCAATATTGGATATAGTAAGCTGTGTGGAACATGAACGTGCATGTGGCAACTTGACGATAGGAGTATTCTTAGACATCAAGAGGGCATTTGACACTGTTAGTCACGTTCATGTTCTGCTAAGTATGTTGGAACTCGGAATGTCCGGCAGGTCCTTGCGATGGATTTCTTAATTTTATCAGATCGCACAATATTTGTTCAGACGAGCGAAGGAAAGAGTGCTGAACATGTGGTCAAGCTGGGAGTACCACAGGGAAGCGTTTTCAGTGCTTTTCTTTTTAACTGCGTCGTGGCTGATTTAGCAAGAAGACTGCCATCACACTTAAGATTCTCACTGTATACAGATGATATGTGCATTCAGACATCTGGGACTTATGTTCAAAAACTTCAGATGGCAATGCGAGACGGCGTAAATATCATTAGCCACTTTTTGAGAGAGAGATGAATGCTTCTATCACACGCGAAGACAGCTGTATTGCCCTCCACTCGGAGACAGTTAAAAAATTTCACTCTTAATCTGGAAGGACAACCTGTAATGATAGTCACACAACATCGATTTCTTGGAATAATACTTGATAGGGCAGCTATCCTAGGCACCCCACATAAAAAAAAAAAAACTCGAAAACGAGATCAATGCGATAGTGACTCTACTTCGCAGACTTGCTGGCACATCATGGGGCGGATCAGTATCGACCATGCTGACTGTTTACAATACATTATTGCGACAAAAGATTGCGTATTCTGCGCCCATCTTAAACGAACTTTCCTACACGTCAGAAGAGCGACTCCATAGACTTTTAGCTAGAAGACTACGCATATGTCTAGGAGTTCCACGAGCGACTTCTAGCCGTCGTGTAATAGCTGAGGCTCGCCAATCACTGTTTTCAGTTATGAGAACTACAGAAATATGCTGGCACTATTTAAACACAGTATAAAAGCCACCCATTGGCTCTAGACATACGGAAACTAGATAGAAGTTATGTTCGTAAAGAAATTCAAGAAAATCTTCATACATTGCCAAGAAATGAATTTTGGAACTCAGGCTGACCATGGCTGCTTACTCTTCCAAAAATCGAATTGTCAGTAGATAGGATATTCAGAAAAAGAGACATGTGCATTCAAGCTGCTCAACAACTAGCACCTTACCAAATATATATGCGGCATTCAGGATACATACACGTCTAAACAGATGACTCCAGTGCAGCAACCTCGTCAACTTCAGCATTCAATATACCGCACCTCAATAAACAAGAATAATTTAAGTTATCTTGTACGACTTCGTCCACAACGGCTGAACTATTCGTAATCCCGTGTGCGATAAAATTTATAACTTCAGTACGAGATGCGCAAAAATGGGTAATTTTCAGCGATTCACAAGCGGCACTAAGATCACTCTGCAGCACAAAAGCAAAAACAATCAGTCATAGTATAATATATGAAACACTTAGAGATCTCCTTCTAGATTGCCTACATCACGACACACCAAGACGATGACTTAAATCAACTCTGATGACATTAGACCGCAGACCATTAAGTTAAGAAAACTTTTGGGCCCTTGGTGAACAACGGCCTTGCAGAAAAGCGCTTTAAAAGCGTTAAAAACTTTTTCGAAGACAGCGGCATTGTTGGCCGTTAATATCGCTTATAATGTTCCTTTTACTTCAACGTCGCTCTATATGTGTATGTGTTTGTGGATAACGTTACGTTGACTAATTTGTTCTGACTATATGTGATAATGCATTTACACGAAGTATGCACCACCCGCTGACTAGAGACTGTATTGTTAGGTGACAGTATTATTTGTATTTTTGAGACTTTCTTCCGCAGTGCCGTGGAGTTATTTAACTTCTTTATTGTATGTCCCACGTATTTTTTTACGTTTTACTGTTTCTGTGAAAACATTTCCTGACAAGTATTTTTTTATGTTGTAGTGCTTGTATGAGAAGGTTGTTGACATGTAATCTTGAACCCTGTATGTTGTAGGTTAGACCCATTCAAGAGCTAAGGAGTAGCCAGCGCCTTATTTGTGCGTCAACATCTCCTTATATCATATCAATAATAATAATAAAAAAAGCCGGGAGGTTCACGGAGAAGACGGGGCTAACAAGTGTTTGGGAGGGAAAGAAATTTGTGAAATGTGGAACGGAGAAAGCAAATGTGGGCTGAGGTGCCGAGTTTTACTTAAGCGTGAGAGTGTATTTGACTATGGATTCAATGTAGGCTGACGCAGAAATTGCGCTTGTGGTGAGCCTCTGAACGCATGTCCATATAATTCAATCGTACCTAGCTTGAGATAGAGCCTGATCATTCAAATATTGCTAGCTATAATGCCAGCTGCGGGAGCGAATACTTATACTTCTGGAAAATCAGGCTCACTTTTTGTACAGCGTGGGATCTTCATCACTGATCAAACAGCGTGGCGAAGATTAAGTAAATTCCGATATTGAAACTAGCATCCCGAAGTACGTTTGGTTAATATTTGAAGCCCTAAAGAAAAAAAAATCTCCGAGAAAATATACCGACGTTAATTTCGATTTATTTATTTATTTAGAAGTAGCTGGTAATGTTAGAAACACATATTCCGCCGGCGACTGCATGAAGTTAAATTGTATGAATGAAAGAATAATGTGAAGTGAAGTGATTCCTTGTATCTATTGAGAAGTTCGCTACCGCACGCGACGGCCATCATTAAAAAAAAAAAAATAAAACTGCCGGAAGTTGTTGGTTCGGCTCCTACCTGCGGCAAGTTGTCTTTTCGACCACTTTCATTTCCCTTTTCCTTATTATTCGTAAATTCCAAATAAACATAAACAAACAATTTCCCCTATATGCTTTCTCTGGTTTCAGCGTCTGTTTACTTCATATAGCTGTAACTAAAAAAAAACAAGAAAAAAAGACAGTCGAGCTCCTCGTATTTCCTTGTTCTTTTCGCTCATTGCACAAAGAAGAGCGAGACATAGTACTTTCCGCATAGCCTGATATAGAAACTGGAGGAAGCAATCTCTAGCATACACCAACAGCCAGTCGCTTTCAACGAAAAAAAAAATGAAGAAACAGAAAAGTGGGGAGGGGATATATATGCAGGCTGTCAGGTCGCGCGATTCGAAGGCGTCCGGCGAACGAGCCGTTACGACGATGTCGACGGTCGGACTCATGTTTGCACAGCGTTCATCCGCGGTATACACGTAGGCACGCCGTCCTCGGGTTTCCAACTCCGGTCGGCCGCACACAAACACGGGCGAGACTCGGGCGAGTCTACTCGCGGGAGCATGCGGAAAGGGCGCGCCGATGGGGAAGAAAGGGGAACGGAGGGAACGCGGCCAGGGAAGGGGAAAGGTCGAAGGGGAAGCCCCGTCGAGGAGCCTCCCGAGAGAGAGTCGTTGAAGATCATTACGTTGGCCCGGAACATGGAAACGCTTCGCTCGTTGCCACGGTGGTCGAGAAGAGGGACTCCGCCTTGTGACAATATTGACACAACTCCGTCAACTCAACTCGCGGGGCGGCGGGAGAGCGGCCCCGCCATCACCACCTTGTATCGCGCCACGCAGCGACGACGTTCGCTTCCTGCCACATCCTCGCTCAAACTCACGCTTTCATTTTTTTCCCCTTTTCTCTCCCGTTTTCGGTATTCCTCCGTTCCCTTCTCCGGCGCCAATACGCGTACGCAAATGAAGACCGGCATATTTCGCGGCGGTTGTAGCGCTCGCTTGCGCGTGCAACGTACGACTCTGCGCCGTTTCGAGTTCGCGGGGAGGACTCATGGTTCAGGCCGGTGAACGTGAGAAACGAATAGATGCTATGGGGCCAGCTAGCGAACGGGCTTGCGGCGACGTTGAATGTACCCAACTGTCTATATGTATACATACACGTCGACAGTAAAGGATACGCTTATTTTGAGGGTGCTCGGAAAGGATTCGTTAGGTGACGCCACGTATACGTGCCGCAATCGATGGCACTGCTGGCGTGTTGTCCAGGCGGTTATGTTTAGCGAGAAAGATGGCGCGTCTTCGAGAAAGTGGGCTAGTTGACTCGACCCCGGCCTGACGTAATTAACGTGCGTCGACAACTGTAGTAGTTTGTAAACAAGCGGCGATGGCGCTACAATAATTTCGTGAATTTCGTAAAGATCGAAGGTTCGTAGTTCAGGTTGACACGGCGTAGGCCATCATCGAGGTGTAACCTTCTCTCTCTTCTTACTTACTCTGTGAGAAAGATGCGTCCGACTTACGAAGCTTTTCGTACTTGGCGTAAACGTTTAGAGACCATGCCGAATGATGCACGGATAGATTTGGAATGGCCGTTCAGCGCATCCCTGCTTGATAAAATGGTCAGTACTAGTAGTAACTTCGGGCATGTCCCGAAATTAGCGCTGTTCACAACCGGACGAATCTATAAACTGATCACTATGTCTTCCAATTTTAATTCAACGGGCTGCATGTTTTGTTCATTAACACGGTCATGAATGCTGACATCCACCATTCACCATCGACTGTTACCGGTGCCGACTTCCTTAGATGTGGCGCAATCCACCCTCTTGAAGAAGCGATATGAGAGGGAAAGAAAGCGAAAGGTAGGCATGAACAGAGTTGCAACTTGATGTAATGAAATACGGCATATAGCGCTAAATTCGTTATAGCGCCAATCGACAACAAACCGTTCAAGGAGCAAATAAGTTTTACTTGGCCCTTGGCAGGACACAATTAATATCAACAAAGCGAGGTATCAAGGCTTTCCTATAATTTTTTATTAGCACATGCTTCGATTCAAAGCTCTGAACGGACCCTGCGAATACGAACATGCGTGCAGTCGTATTTTCTGCCTACCCTTTTCATAACCCTACTCATATTTCTTACTTTTTTTTCTTTTGTCCTTCCCTCTGAGCATAATATCAGGCTAGAGGACTGCTACCTCATGTCAACCTCTTTGCGCTTCTTTTAATAACCCCCCCCCCCTCTCTCTCTCTCTCTCTCGCTCTGATGTAATGAAATGTTTGGCTGTGCCACCACTACTCACTGATATGAAGCAGCTCTCAAACATAACCCCAACAACACTGACAGGCGGGAGGATTAATCCATGATGTTTGACAGCGCGAAAGTAGACAAAGGGCGGCTAAAGAGGCGACAAATGAAGACGGCGCTTGTCTTTGTTAGTCGCCTCTTTTGTCGTCCTTTATCTACGTTCGCGCTGTTAAACATCATGGATCAACACCAAATAGTTCGGTCGCGTACCTTATTGCGGGAGAGTTAAGGACAGCAGGTAAAATTTGGCTCTGTTTCTACGCAATGAGGTTCGATCGGCAGAAGAAGGAACAAGTAGTTTTCATTCCAGAGGTGAAAGCGACCTCATGCTATAGGGTCGAAATTCAAAGTGTTCGGGGAGGCTGACTAACTAGTAAGAGTATTGTTAGGTACACCTACACTCGAAAAGTTCGAAAACCCGGTAAGTCATTACTTGTCGCAACGATCACTTGTATATTTCCCCCATATTTCTAATAAAGAGGCCCATTGAGTGCAACTGACACGTTCAGTTGCTTTCTGTGTATACCACCGCTGTTAAGAAAAACAGAGATAGGGAAGACGCAGCAATACCAAAGTGAACACGCAAACCAGTTTTTCAAGCAATGATTCCAGTAGACGGGCAAGTCCTAACCTCACTGTCTTCTATACCCGTCAAGTAATGCTCGTGTTATAGACTCTACCTCCGGGGTTTTTGATATTAGCGCAACAAGGAAAACAGACAGTCTTCAAAGCAAATGTCGTAATTTCCTTTCATTGTGGTGCACTGCGTACGGCCGCTCGATTAACATGCGCGCGTTTAGGCGTGCCCACATGGATCTATGTAATGGTTAACGGTTACGCTTATCATGAGCTAAAAGTAACAAAATAAAGTGCATCGCTAACACATGCAAGATTGCTAGAAAGGAAAACAAAGGCAGAACGAAAACCATCCGCATATAACGTTGCGGACCCGAGCCCATCTTCCCAAGTCGGACGCGCTTCCTGCTCTAATGCGGGCGTGCTAAAGAACACGTCGCTGGGATTCTAATCCGAGGGAGAGCGCCGTCGCGTTGGACGCGCTCTCTCGTTCGCTTACGCCGGTCCCGTGTATCGGTTTCACTGACGAGTAGGAGAGTGGGGAGAGGTTGGGAAGCAGGGGGGAGGCAGCATCGACGATGAGGAACAGGCAGCTAAGGAGGGAAGATGGAGAGTCGGGGAGAGGTCGGAGACTCATCGAGATCTGGACCGCGCGTCCCCCCCCCCCCCCCCCCCCCCCCCCCCCCGCTTTTAAAACGTTTCAATCCTTAAAGAGCGCTCTCCGGTCTCGGCGCGACGAAGCACTGATCCCCGAATTCGACACTCTAGGCACGTGCTACGATCTCCGTGCCGGCGCTCGAGAAAACAGCCGACCTTCTAAAAGGCCTCCGGGGCCAATTGGAAACCGCTGCGCTCTTGCAGACGCTGAGATGGCACTACGCGCTATGCCCCTCTCCCCATCTTTTCTTGAGATGTCTTTTGTCCTCGTGCAAGAAACTTTCCGGTTCCCTTTAAATGATGCCAACAATCCAAGGCCGCGGATCCCCTGACGGGTGTAGCGCTGCGATGAGGTCAGCGTACCGCCTTCCCTGGCCTCATTCTCGGAGAGGGCTAAGAATACCCACTCGCAACGCGATTGAAGTTCACGTGACGCTACTCGAGAGGACGGTTGCGTAACCTTCGTAACCGAGGACGAAAGTATAAGTATACGTAAGATGTGCAGCAGCGCTGAGTGGACGCCCGGAGAGAATGCGACGGTTGTCAAATACTCCAGTTTCGAGAGGTCTGTGCGCGCAGTTGGATGTGGTGCGTTTGATCCGCTCGTCTGGAGACGGCTGTTAGGGCTGGTGGCAAGACCGGCGAAAGGAAGTTAACGAATGCGTTCGTAGAAGAACGCGCCTTAATCCACTGCGCAGCTTCTTTACTAACAATGCTCTCGCAGGACGGAATCACTCTCTCATTGCGAGCTTGAAAAGGGTTTAAAGCGAGAGCTTAGCCACCGTTCCTCACGGCTATCGGAGAGCGGGACAGATTACGCTGCGCAGAAGTACGCGCGAATATTTGTTTCTCGTCTTCTAGCTGCATTACGTTGCTTGAAACGCGATCAACTTTGAAGCCTAATGAGCTCGACGAACGTCTATTACGCTCGTGTCTCGTTTGCTGTGGTTTAAGTTTACTAGAATTGATATAGCTTAACCCGCATGCATTTATAGGTGGAGGTTTATTCAGTCGCACTGAGTTTCGTCCGTGGACGGGCAGTGAAGCAGCTGTTTTTTTTTTCTGCCATGACCAGGTGACCAGTGTGAAACGGGTGAGATGATTTGAATCATGTTTTATGCATCTGCACGCACTTCGTGACCTCGAGAGCTATCCCGAATTCTTAATTAAATGTACGTGGCTCTTCATTCGAGCTGAACTTTACGCTTGGACTTCATATAGCTGCGCCGGTATAGTGCGCAGCGATGACACAGTTTTTTTTTCTCCGGGACACTGAGCCAATATAATGTAATGATTCATTTTACGTCATCGACTCCATTTCATTCACATTAACCACGGCTGTACGATCCCAGTGACAACGTGGGCGGAGCGCCGCCCACGTTGTCACTGGGATCACGTTGTCACTATTGAGGAAGCGTGTGAAAAAGAATAGAGTCATTAGAATAGAATTGGAATTGGAATTGAAACATTGCATTTTCTCGGCCCTGGTTTCAACCGGCACTAGTTGTTACTGTGCGTGCTTGTGTATGTCTGTGTGTAGGCGCGTAATGTATGTATTGGTCATTTCATGTGTCCCCCTTGTCATCTGATACAATATGCTAGGCGTGTAGTCAGGCCGCCATCATCGGCGTTCATTTAAGAATGTCTCTCGACACTCACTCACTACCTTTCTACCACTGACACTACCGGTGACTCATTAATAACTTGAATATTATAAAGGCTGCTTCGGAATATCACTTTTTTAAATCACGCTATCCTTACTTCCTTTAATGGAAGCCCGTGCGTAGTAAAAGTATATGTTGACGTCTATCTGGAGCGCTAAAGACACTTGATCGGTCAAAATTAATGCGGTTTCCACAACTACGCGTCGCTCGTAACCAGGTTGTGGTTTTGGGAGGCGAAACATTCATTTAGTTTACTCAGCTTAACATCTTGCTACCGAACCCCGTCCTCTCAAAGATACAGCGCTTGCATGGGATGAACGCACGCGTCCGTCGCAACAGAACACAGTGTTCCCAAGATCCAGAACAAGAAGCACCGCAGCATTTCGATCGAAAGAGTAGAAACACGCAAAGGTACGACTTCCTCCCGCGTACTTTATACGAATGCCAACGTGTGGCGCGGCTGTGCGGAGGGAAACGTCATTCAGAAGAGCGAAAGCGAGAGAATGTCGTGAGGCTGAAAGGAGCTCAATACGTTTCTGCAAGCCGCAAAAGGCGCAACAGAGTTGCCGATGGATCGAGAGATATACCGCAACTCTGGTTAAACAAGCAAATAAAGAGAGAGAGAGGTACGCACACCCAACTGCGAGCTTGCAGACACGAGGGAAAGGGGCAGTGCACTACCAGTACGTGCCGCCGCTGGTGCTCGCGTGGCGTCATTTCCTGGCCCGATCTGGCGCCCTGCGCTTTGGTGTTCCTCCTTTTTGCCTCGGTATGTGACGTACACGTGTGCGCGCGCGTGCGTGCGTGCGTGCGTGCGTGTGTGTGCGTGCGTACGGTGTGTTTGTGTGCCCCGCGTCTTGGATCTTCTTCTTGTGGCGGCGGCGGTGGTCAGTTTTCCCTGATTGCCATTGGCCTGATCGATATACGACTGACCTCTCTCCCGCCGGTTGGCGTCTCCCATCCGCGTCACGCTCTGTGTTCTTGGCGCCGTTTTGATGGCTTTGGCTTCGGCTATGAAACCCAGCGGCGACCGCGGCCTCCCTGCCCGCCCGCCTGCCTGCTTGCCTTCCGCGCGGACAATGATAATGGCCGCTCGTTATTTATTTACGGCTCGGGAAGTCTCCGTGGCGCGCCGCTTAACCCTCGCCCGGGCCTCCTCCCGTCTTG
Organism: Dermacentor silvarum; assembly: GCF_013339745.2. Lineage (NCBI taxonomy): Eukaryota > Metazoa > Arthropoda > Arachnida > Ixodida > Ixodidae > Dermacentor > Dermacentor silvarum. Next base: position 220,610,408 of record NC_051155.1, read on the forward strand.
CCCCCCATCCTCAATATCTTATTGCCTACAAGCAACGTCCTACGGCCTTAGCCCTGCAGCCACTCCTCAGCCGTTCTTTTACTTGCCTCCTCTTCCGCTTCCATGTCTGTGCCCACATCTTCTTTTCAGTCGGCCGTAATTTGTCTGTTGGATGCCTGTCCACAGGAATGCGGCAGTGATCGGCAGTCGCTCTGTAGCTCTTAGGAACGGAGATTTATTTATCTCCAATTATAGACAGAGCGGTGAAGTGAGATGCGTAACAGAATCTGGTGGGTTACATAAAACTATCGGTCAATTCAAGAAAAGAAAGCTTTAGTTATTATGTGTACAACAGACATGAATTATCTATTGTACACATACATGTTGTACATGTTGTGTACATTCAGTGGTCTCTTTATTCCCACGTATATCGTTGCTACAAAGAACCATGATGTCAGTGTAATTGCAAAACTCCATCAGTCTCGGAATGCTAAAGACACGAATGTGTAACAGAACTTCAGAACACAGGTAATATAGTGAGTGAGTAAGTGAGTAAGTGAGTGAGTGAGTGAGTGAATGAGTGAGTGAGTGAGTGAGTGAGTGAGTGAGTGAGTGAGTGAGTGAGTGAGTGAGTGAGTGAGTGAGTGAGTGAAACAACTTTATTGAGACCAGCGGATTAAGGCCTGGGCCTAGGCCATGCCAGCTGTAGAAAATATTACCTACAAGTCATACAACAATCGAGAACTAGCCCTGGGAGAGATAACCTCATTGTTCTTTATATTCAAACGTACAGAGAAGCCTCGCGCTGATAAACAAACAAGGAAAAAATTGCCCGCCAATCCACCCTGTGAAGGTGGTTGGAAAGCGAAGCTTTTTACGCCACCCTCACGGTGACTGCGGCGCACTTGATATTTCACACACTACAACGTAACTTTAACCACGGCCTTTATTATTATTTACTTCACAACAATGTTCACTACTGCTTTATGATCGGTGTGATATACACTACTTGACTACCCCATAGTGGGGTAGTCTAGAAAATGAACCGAAGCAGTTACTAGGCTGGAAGGGTTTCGAATGACGTCAACCCTTCTTCAAGCAGCTGCATAAGCTTTGCAACAGCTGCGATCTAATCCTACGGACCGCGCCGAGCCTGTTTCCGTTGTTTGCCCGCAGCCCTTATCATCCATCATGTTGGCTCATCACTTTGAAGCTTGTTTTTGTGGTTTTTCTTGCGAAAACGAGTGCTTAGTTGTACGCTGAATGCCTTAATTCAAGTAAGCTATACTGCTATAACTGCAATTGTTAGCGGTTCGTCGGGATCGTTTTTTGCTTACAACGACGGACACGACAGAACCCTTGGCTGGTAGAGGTACAAAGCTTCGCTTTAAAAGAAAAACGAATACAGAAAGCAGTCTTCGAAGAACAATCTATCTCTAACATGCCTACAGTTTAGTGTGATCCACAACATGATCTCATTTGCATATCCCCGAATTTAGCCAGATTTGATAACTATTTAACTACATGTATCGCTCAGGATAAGCTTGAAGTCGAAACGATGACGTTTCGCTACGGTTCTCTCTATATGTTTTTTTTTCTCGTAGTTGTCGATGCTCACTGCGGTTAGAAGCGCGCCCATGAGCCCGCAAGTGAACAAAACGCGATGAAAACGAACAAATAAAAATGCAAAGAAGACACTTGCTGAAACCGGCCGGGCGCCGTGACTGTGCGTGTCTCTAGTCTCCGTGCGTGTCAAATCGAACGAAATTACAAAAGAATTAAATAAAAAAAAAAGTAAGGAGAGTGTGACAAAACTGCCTGCATAGCAAGATCAGCTTTTCCCGAGATTTTCGCGGAGAACAGAAGAAAAAACGAAAGGCGATTGTATAAGAGCGCGTAGAGGCTCCGCCGCATCAGCGGACCGGGAAGGCCGAAGCCGTCTGGATCCTCGTTTTCTGAATAGAAAAAAAAAAAGAGAGAGAGAGAGAGAGAAAACAAGAAAGAAACAAAGATAGTGAAAACAGTTATAGAGAGGAAGAGTATACGAAAGGGAGAGGAGAAGGAGAGGTTGCGGAAGGGGGGGGGGGGGGGGGGCGAGAAGATAAACTCCGAGGAGCCAGAGCGACATCATGTCGGATATAAACAATCAGTTTTGGGCCCGCGCGACATCGCGCTAGCGCGTGCACTCAGCCGACGCGCCGGAGCCAGTCAGGAGAAAAGATAAAGCTGCCTCCCTTCGTCCCCAAGGAAAGACAAGAACGAGAATAAAAACACAGTGGCCCGACGAGAGGTAAACAGTAAAAAAAAATAAAATTAAAATAAGAGAGAAGGTAAGCAGCAAGAGTGGGCAAAGATTGACTGAAACAATCACCGACGCTCCGCAGAGCAAGTGGTATACATTCACTGCTCTTTATTTACTTTTTATTTTTTCTTCTTGTATGTTAGGTGTCCCCGAATGGCTTACGGGAAAAGATATTTCCGTTCCTGGCGCATTACGATCGCATGTGAATACATACGCCTTCGCGGAACTATGGTTGGGGAAGGTGCGAGTGATGGATATCTGTCGGCGGCGAATGCCGCGATAGCGCAGCGATAAAGGTCATACGGAGTTAACAGGAAATACCAACAATGTTAAGCGCCCTGCAATGTTAGAGCTCTCGCACCCGGTTTCTTGGGCGAGCGGGTTTCCTGGGAAATAAGAGGCCCATTTGTGAACATATAAACGATCTGGTACTACGCATCCTCTTCTAATTAGGGGTATATAATTATGGGTAGATAACTTTGCGGACGAAGGGCTGCGTTAATGTGGTGTGATACGGTATTAAAATGCACGAGCGGAAAGTAACCATCTTGCGGTAAACTGCGACTTGTAATCTAAGCTTTGGTTTGAGCAAGAGATAGATAGATAGATAGATAGATAGATAGATAGATAGATAGATAGATAGATAGATAGATAGATATATAGATAGATAGATAGATAGATAGATAGATAGATAGATAGATAGATAGATAGATAGATAGATAGATAGATAGATAGATAGATAGATAGATAGATAGATAGATAGGTAGGCTCCTTTAGTAAAGAAGAATGCATGTTGAACTGGAAAACATCGCTTTTGTCGGAAATCGGCAACCGATAATCTTGGAGCATCTGTTAAAAGCTTTCTTAGCTGCCGCGCCAGAGGTAATAAAGAAATAGGGAGAATGCTAACATGGCTTACAAGAGCTTTTCGTGAGGAGTAGAAATATGCTCTAATAATTCCAGACTCGTCAGAATTATGAAGAAAAAAAAATAATGATTCAAATGACGCAAGATTTACGCACCTCTTGAAATGACTCCACGAGGAATTGAGATTAAAATAACTCCACGGCATTTTCTTTTAAATCTACCCATTCTGAATCGTTGGCGTTTCGCTAAAGGAAAACAAGAGACTCGGCTAATGGGAAGTGACAAGGCGGCACGGTGAATGCGAGCGAAAGCTCCTGCGCTCGGGGATGATTACAAGATCGAAATAACTGGCGCGCAACGACTGGCCCAAAAGATTTCGAAGGCAAGAATCGCGCAGCCAGTTGAACGATATTTCTTACAGGCAGTTAGTGAAGAAAAACAGAGATAAAAGGCAGGAAAATGATTATTGGCAGGACAGCTATGCAACAACGGGCAAATTTACTTCGAATTCTGGCAAGAAAGCAAGACACGCGAAAAACAGCGCAACCATCGACCGTCAAAGGAAGTACGAGCGGTGCTAGCACGTGCATTGGCGACGATACTGCTTACAACGCGTGAGCTCTACGTCCGTGATAATGGTAGCGGGCTCGAGTCCCACTGACTCCTGCATCAGAAAGCGACGGCTTCATTCCGATAAGAGCGGATCCCCCAAAAATGTTCGTGCAGTTAGAGTTTTGCACGTTATAGCATACCAGGTTGTAAAAGTTAACCGTAAGTTTTCTGTGAGAGAGACACGGAAGAAAGGGGGAAGGTAGGAAGGATAGCCAGCATTCAATAGAGAGAGAGAGAGAGAGAGAGAGAGAGAGAGAAAGCAAGGAAAGGAAAGGCAGGGGAGGTCAACCATGAGCGTCTGGTTTGCTACCCTACATTGGGATTAAGGGAAAGGGGGAATAGAAAGAGGAAGAGAGTGAGCACTCAGTGCACCTGGGAGTATGCACAGGGGCAATATATAAGTGGTCTCTCAAACCAGTGCACTTCGAGTACTGTAAGGGCACGAACCGCTTTTTGTGCCAGTGACAGATGTGGCCAGGATCCGAGTATCTTTGACAAAGAGAACGGTCCTGAGTCCAGTCGGTTTAAAGGTGTCCGAGAATTTTCGAATATACGCGTATATAGTAGGTGCGTCTTGCGCCGAACAGTACTTGACAACAGTGTTGGTCTGGAGAAAAACAGTCACCGGCAAAAAGCAAAATAATGTACGCGTGACAATATGAAGGTTGCACGAATAGGTTCTACCGTATACAATGCCTAATTTGAAGGTCTCCGAATTTATAAAGTTCGCAAATTTCTAAAAACCCCGTTTACCGCTTTGTCAATTCGACCCATGATCAATTGGAGTCTCCTTTAACCTTCACAACGTCACACGACCTCGGTACGTGAGACAAAGCTGAAGAAAGGGTAAGAGCGGAGATCTGTAAATAGATAAATAAGTGCATCGGCAGCCGGATAAAACGGGAAAGTTGCCACTCCAGCGGCGGTGGCGGCGCCTAAATTCGTTGCCAATAAATAGAACGCGCTTCGCTTGAGGAAAAATTCTCGTCGTCCCACAGGAAGCGTTGTTTCTCTTGGCCTCCCCGTTGGCGTGCGCTCGCGCTCACCCACACAGGCGCGCCCACGCACACGGCGGGCGTCGCGCCAGCGGCGGCGAGCGAGCGACCGACGTTAAGGAACCAACCGGCCGTGCCAAAATGTATGCCCAGTCGTTTGTCATTGTACGACGTCTAGGGAGGCAGGGAAACAGACGTGCTTGAAACGTCGCTCGGCTTTTCGAGCGGCAAACGTCAAAGGATTAGGGACGAAAACGAATGAAGACAGCGGCCGACGAAGACAAAGTGAGAGACTTTATCGTTGGGAAAGGATTGTGGAGAGTTGGGGAAGAAGGGGGAGAGGGGAGAGGAAAGGAGACGCACAAGAGAAGGGCCGGAGAGCGACGGTTCCCTTACCGAGTGCGCGGCATTTCACGCGGCGTACCACGCCGCAAAAAAAAAAAAAAAAAAAAAAAGAAAAAAAAAAAAAAGCCGCACGACTTCCGAGGAGAGCCGGAAGTTGTTCACGAGAAAGGCTCTGGGCTGGAACACCGGAAGAAAATATGCGGCAGTTTTGTTTTCGTTTTCTTACGGTTCTTGCGTGTGCATAAGTGGACACGCAGATACAGATTTTATTCACAGGAAAAGCGGAGAAGTCGGACTAAGCTGGTGAGCTCTATAGACTGCTACAGTCTGCAACGCGAAAGCGGCTAGGGGATACAGTTTGTTTCTTTGCGAAAGAGCTGCAGTTGAAACAAGAGCGACGCTTCTGTTGTCGGGCATATTTTTGGATTTAGAGCGGGCTAGTTAGTACGTACCACGAATCCAGAAAGTTCAGTGGTTCGGGCTGGAACTGAAACTGAAGACATGCGGCGCTGTGTGTGTGTGCCTGTTCGGTATCCATGTTCCGATGGCTGAAGAACTCTCTGAGCATTGTCGGAACTCCGATTTCTTTATTGCTTCGTTTCCTTGTCAAGCATATGTTGAAAAGCTTCGCCGTGGAGATCCTTCCTTACAGTATTTCATCGTAGAATTACCACTTCTGTCGGTTACACAACTCACAACAGGTGACGACAGATGAGCATCTTTAAAGGTTTTCGTGTTCGTCTGCATGTCAAGGACAGGCCGACTTAGAATTTGGACTTTAGATGGGCTATACAGTCGAATTCGGATATATCGAACCCAAATATAACGAATTATTGTGTAGATGGAACAGCTGTTAAATCCCCTTGAAAAATTCTGGATGAAATTTTTATTTTAAACATCGAATTACCTATATATCGAACATTTTGTGATCCCCTTCAGATTCGATATGTCCGGGTTCGACTGTACTACTTTTCCAATTTTCTGCCAGAGCAGATAAGGTTGAGTCAGCCGATATTAGGGTCAATATATCTGAGGGTGAGCACGGTATTTGGTCCAGTCTACTAGAGCCTACCGACGCTTAATCGTTCCCCTGAACGTGTAATTATCAACTATACGAACGAAAATAAATCAAACGAGATACTTTGTCGATAAAACCCAAACCAAAGTACTGGTCACATACCTTCACCACTGGCATGGGCAAAATGGCTGAAGGGGCTGGGAGGGCGAGGCGAGGCTAAGTGTGTTGCAAAGTACGGAGCTATGCAAAAAAGCTAATGGATAACCGCCACAGTGAAGGCACAAAGAAAGGGAGATCAGGCATATTTTCGTACCATTGTACAGTCCTGGTCTGCTCCGTTGCAATTTCGTTACACTGGAGAGGTGGAAGAAGAAAATGCCTCGATCGGGCCATCTACTTCTACCTGTTCTGAAGTAAAAAAAAAAAATAATAATGTGATAGTCAACACAATGATAATGAAGATAAACCCGAAGCGAAGTAAAAAGTTCAGTGCGTAAAGCACGCATTGGGAGGCTTGTGCGAGCAAACTAGACAGTTTCGTGGTCGATATAGTAACAAGTTGGAGCTCGGTTATAAGCAAGCACTCGCCGCGGTATCAAGCTTAGTGGATATGGCGTTGTACTGCCGAGCTCGAAGTCACCGGTTTGACCCAGGCTGTATTTCGATGGAGACGAAATGCAAAAAAAAAAACACTCTTGTGCTTAGATTTAGGTGCGCGATAAAGAACCCGAGGCTGTCAAAGTTAATCCGGAGTCCCCCACTATGGCGTGTCGCATAATCGTGCCTCATAATTATGTCGTGGTTTCGGCACGTAAAACCCACAGAATTTAACTTCCTTTCGATTATAAGCAAGATTCTGTTTGAGGACTCAGCGTTTTGACCCTTTAATTGAAATACAGTGACTTAATTAGCCCACAACAACTCGTGATTTAATTTGCCGTATGTACTAGTTTCGTTGCAAGCGTAAGCAACACATCATCCAGTTTACTCGTTGAAGCAGCCCCGACTTCCTCTTCAACAGACATCTTTGAGTGAGTGGCTTACATGGGGTTTTTCTTGTTAGACCACTCTTTTTTTTTTGCGAGAAACAAAAGCTTGTTGGCGTTGTTTTGTTGCCTTCGTTTCTTTTTTTTTTCTTTCTTTTTCTTCGTTCTTGCCCAACAGCATAATCTTATGCGAGTGGTGTAACAATAAGATGGGGCGCTGGTTAAAGGTTGGTTTGCCTTCACCGAAGTAACTGTATATTATCAATGTTAAAGGCTGTTTCAGAGAAAGTAAGACGATGTTATATGTGCAAAAAGGAATAGTGCTCATGCGGTAGAAACGTAAAGGAAGTGGCGGTTTGTAAGACGGGTCATGCCTTTTAAAATATCGAATTGTTGCGATGTATTTTACGAGATCTATGTGCATTACCAGATGTAAGTGCATTTACACAGTAACCGCATTCCACAATACTGGAAAGCCAATCATCCGTCGCCGGCTCTGAAGCAACTCACGCTCCTATTACTCCACCAAACATATCATGAATGCATACATATATATACCGACGGTTCGACCTCACCTACCAGCTCAACTGCCGCATTGGTCGTTCCAGCCAAGCAGGTTACAATTAAATTCAAATTGTCACATATGACTACATCTACGCCGGCAGAACTTCCAGCCCTCCATGCAGCTGTTACCTACGTCACCGAAGAGTCGGCACAGAAATGGGTCATATTTTGTGACTCTAAGGCATCTCTTCACAGTATCAAGTCTGCCTTACATCACAGAACTTACGAGCAGATTATATGCGACATCAGGGAAGTACACCACCATGCTCTGGAAACAGGGCACAACATAATCTTTCAGTGGATTCCTGCTCACTGTGGCATCATTGGCAACGACTTTGCCGACAGGGCTGCCCGCGATCTGCGCAGGAAGACACCCAGACGCATCTAATACCTTTGGCGAAAACGGACACTGCCAGGGACACAAAAAGTCACACGATTTCTGGAGTTCAAGTGACTTCAATTGCGGATTGCATAATTTGGACTCCTTGCTACGGCTACAACTGCCATCTAGCCTTTTCCGCGACGAAACAACCTTGCTGTGCCGTTTGTGGCTGGGAGTGGCATTCACGAACGCTTACTCATATCGTATGTGAATGACCAAGAGTCCGATGTGCGACTCCTGTAGGTGCGAGGAAACCATCGAACACGTATTGTGTACCTGTCCTCGCTACGACGTACAACGCCTCTCTCTCACGACAACTTTAAACCGGCTGGACTCGAGACCGTTCTCTGAGTCAAGGATACTCGGACCGTGGCTACACCCGTCACTGGCACAAAAAGCGATTCGGGCACTAGTAAACTATTTGAAGTGCACTGGTTTAAGAGACCACTTATAGTGTCCCTGTACATCGTCCCACGTCTACTCAGTACTCACTCTCTCCCTCTTTTCCTCTTGCTATTCCCACCTTTCTCTTATCCCTATAGTGTAGGGTAGCAAACTGGACGCTCGTCTGCTTGACCTTCCTGTCTTTCCTTCTCCTTCCTCTTTCTCTCTTTTGTCACTAAGGGCACAAAGAAAATGTATCGGTCGCGGGGTATACAAAAAAGTTTCCGATAAGTTTTCAGAAGAATTCGAAGAAGGAAAACAACAGGTGAAAGGCAGAGAGGTTAACCACACTAAGTGTCTGGTTGGCTATACATTGCACAGCGGGATGGGGTAAGGGCAGAAAAGATTAGAAATCAAGAGAAGATTAAAAGAAAAGAAAAAAAAGGAAAAAGAAACGCATCAGTTCTCACATTCTATAGTTTCAAGTTTCAATAAGTCCTGTTTCTTTTAAAAAGCACACTAGCGCTTTCAAAGCAGTTCGCGTTGACGTCGGCTGTGACCAGGGTCCCAGAATTCTGGCTTCCGCAAGGGACGGCTGTCAATCTTGTCGAGCTTGGTGCCGAGGACTTGTGCACTAAAACGACGGCAATCACACAGGAGATGCACTATCGTCTCTTTGCACCCGCAAACTTCACAATCTGGGTTTGCAGCTATTCCGATAATTTAGGAGTACGCACTGGTGAAAGCTACTCCAAGCCATAGGCGACAAATGAGAGTTACCCCCCGTCGTGATAAGCCATGTGGAAGGCGGAGCTTCAGATCAGGATCCAGGGAATAAAGGCACTGGTTTTTAGAGCCTGCCCAATTCCATTGGGCTAACGTAAGCTCGTGAGCAAGCGCACGGAGCTTTCCCGCTGCGTCTATTCTGGACATAGGGATAGAGACGCAATCGGCACTGATATGCGAAGTTCGAGCGGCTGCGTCTGCTTGCTCGTTTCCAAGGATACCGCAATGACTTGGCAACCATTGAAATACGATGTCATGTCCTTTGTCAACTGCCCGATGGTGAATTTCTCGCGTGTACGCGACAAGTCGTTCGTAGGGTCTATGGAAAATGCAGAGAGCAAACTCTGGAGGGCGACCTTGGAATCGCAGAAAATGGACCATTTCTGGGGTGGTTCCTGATCGATCAATTGCATTGCTGCACGCAGCGCTGCAAGTTCGACAGCCGACGTTGATGTCATGCGCGATGTCCTGAATTTTATCCCGGTAGATTTTGCTGGGACAAATACTGCAGCTGCTGAACTGGAGTGCATGACCGACCCATCTGTGCAAACATGTAGGCGGTCACTGAGGACTTCATGGAGTAGCAACAATGCTGCCTGCTTCAATGCTGCTGACGGAATTTGTGCCTTCTTCGTGATGCCTGGAAAGGTAAGGCATGCTCGAGGTGAATGTAGAGACCACAGTGGCAACGATGGCCATGCTGGTGGGACGTAATTCGATGGTAGTGATGCTCCGTGAGTAGTAAGGAGACGGCTAAAACATGTATGTGGCCTAGTTGTTGGCAGGCAAGCAAGGTGGTCAGAGGGTAACCTTGCGACATGTCGAATGGGATGCGCATTCTGGCTTTGGCCGAAGGCCATCGAAAAGCAGTATCATTTATCGTGAACTGTACGCGACTAAGCGCTTGAAAAAAAGAAATATGTACATATTATATATAGGCTAAACGTAATATTTCATGACGTTTTGTTTTGTTTTATCGACTTTCAAAATTCAAACCAAGGCCGACTAAGCTATGCACCTGTTCTTCATTTGTACTTGCTTCTCGAAGTTGCACTTCGCTTCACGTAAAATACAGCGTGATTTATTGGTCCCCATTACTACTAAGAAGAAAAGAAGGAAAACATTAGAGGTCATAAGAATAGCTGTAAACATTAAAAAAGAAAGAAAAGGAAAGAGAACAACACGAGTTTCGAGTGTTACGAGTGGCGTGAAAGCTAAAAAAAATTGAGATTCGCGTAAAAAACAGAATTGAGGGAACAACGCTTCAGAAATCGGATTTAAATCTATTTCTACTCGAAGAAACACGTTGAAAAAAGCGCGCTGCGTAATACATAAAATAAAGCCTTGCTTGCGCATTCAACTGGAGAGCACCCACGCCTCGAGCTTGAGCACTCTGAATCGCGAGGAAACTACGGTGGTTCTAGGGGCCATGTGGCCTACTTTATTTCATCTTGGATAGCATTAACCACAGTGTGAAAAGAGAAAAAAAATAGACTTGAAAGAATTAGTCACAAAGCACTTTAGGAAGATGTGATCACCAAAGAAGGCGCCGAGGAATAGGATCGCATAAAACGTCACGGAGGATAAATGACCCCAAGCCCCCTGAGAAGAGAAAGAAGAAAAAAAAAATCGCCTAGGCGTCGATATCAACACGGCTGCTCCATTGTGAGGCAGGACGTGAATGGCCACTGCCGTCCCCTTACAGTTTCCCACTCATGATGGAGCTACGAGTCATCACCTCCGGGAGCTCGCCCTCTCTTTCTCGCTCTTTCTCGTGGTCGAAGCTAGAGACCGAAGTTCTCGATTTTCGCGGTGCCCACTGTTTCCGGGAGTTGCTGGTATTTCTTTATCCTTGGCCTGGGAACTCGTTGACACCTTCTTGCGCACGCAGGTGCTTTCTTTTTCTTTTCTTGTTTTTTTTTTACTGATTCGTTTTCGTTACTGTGCTTCTCAGCAAGTTAGTTTTTGGCTTTCGGTCGACTATATATAGATAGAGGCGAAGGAAGAGACGTTGCGGTCGGAACGGCTAATAAGGAAACGAGATAGGAGGCGACGAAGCGAGTCAGCAAAGCGTCGGAAGGGGGCGATGGCTTTAGAAGGCCCGGACGACGCAGGAAACGGCGTTGACGGAGTGGCGCGTAGTTTAGTTTGAGGTATAGTGCCACTGACGTATACGGTCGTGTTCGTCGGTGCCAAATCTCTCGAGAACGCCGTCGCGGCTTCGTGGCACGGTGCTTTGCGTGGTAAGTAGGTGGGACTAGAGAAAGCAGACCCACTGGATCCTTGCTGATATCGCAGTAGATTCCCTCGGCGGACCGTATTGCAGGCTCAGAGCACGGGCGAGAGGCAGGGAGGTTAACCGCGGTCGCGCGCACTCGGCTTCACTGTCCTGCGGAAGAAGGTAAATGAAGAAAAAGGAACTCGCTCACTTTGACATCGGTTTGGGTGATTAAGTTGCCTAATGCGAAAAGCACTTAGCTAGGTATAATTGTTCTCGTCCGTTTCATTTAGGCACAAGCGGAGGAAATGTACAATGTAGAATGTGTACGTCGAAGACATGACGACGGTATTACACCGACGACAATCAGTAAAAAACTAAGCGTAAACTGACCTGATGGAGGCACATTAGTAGTTGTGCTGTTTTGTGAGTATCTGCCACACAGAGAAGGAAAAAAAAAGAGAAAAGTCCAGTTCTTTTTGTTAGGAGGTCAGTGACAGAGGAGAAACATAGGTGCAGTTCATCGCTGTGAAATTCCAGCGCAAGGAAGACATTCGGCCCAAATTGAGGGCAAAGAGAGACCGAGAAAGAAATAAACCGCTATTCTACTGCCCACGAGCGAAGTCATTCGTTAAACGCGACCTCCTTTCAAGTTTCGTCAAAGTTTTCCAGCTTTTACGCGCCCCCAAGGAATGTCTCAATGAGAACATCGGCCCTGCGGGCTTCGGACGTTCCAACCTCCATGTCACAGTGCTGTCTCACGGGCTCAAGCCAAGGCACACGTACAAAAACCCAGAACGGAAGGTCGACTTCAACGAGCAATAAAAAAGAAAAAAAAAAAAACTGCGATTACTTTGTGCACAGTTATCTGAGAGGACATCCACGAGCTTCAAGCGATCCCAAAGGATACCTAATGTGATACTACTGTTTTCTTTACTTACTCGTCGTTACCCGTCGAGCGTATGAACCGGGTTTAAGAGAAATTCGTGCAGATACTCCTGGTTACAGCTGAGAGAGCTACGTTCACCGCCAAGCTAAAATCAACGGCCGAATTTGATCTTCTGTTGCACTACTTCTGTTCAGTTTCTTGCGTTCCATATCGGGAACAGACGGAGAAGTGTTGGCAAACATTCCAAAAGCTCATAAGTCGGCAGGGTATTGGTGCCCTGAGGTTATTTCAACATCAGAGGACGATATCCTGTCTTAGCGTGAAATCGCAATACAAATCTCGCAATTCCGCTCAAATGCATCCAAGGTAAAAAAAAAAAAACAATTTAGGCAGCCGAGCTTCGGAAAGTTATACATAGAGATTATCTTTTTTATTGGTATGGTAAAACGATAAAAGAAGACGTTAGTGTCTTGAAATGATGCCGACTACTACATCAATGGCCAATGAACAAAAAATATGAGGCAGCCTAGTTACCATAAGAAAGCACAAAAATATGCAGAACTAACGCACACGTTGGGATCTATGTGCAGCGAAGCTTTCGTGAAGTGGTTATGATGCAGTAAAACTGTTCCTCTTCTTCACAGCGTCTAGCAGCATAGTGATTACTTGCCTGCCGGGAAAGACGCGGAGATCCTTAACACGTAACCGACGTGACCTCAGTTTACACTGACTGCAAGATCGGCCCAGTTTTCAATACTCAATCTCCGGGATCGGCCCACCTTTCTGTAACACTGCCTCCAAGATCGGCACGCCCTACTCGGCGAGAAACTGACCAAACAGACGCGCCAAACTCCGGGAAAGAAAGCGCAAAAAGCTTCGCGTTAATAAAGAAAGTATGTGCTTTAGGCGTATATCTTTGTAGCAGTGAGGATATTCAGGCACTGTTGTTTCATCAGGTTATTGCATGTAGACGATACCCTTGCTCTATTTTTATTTCTTTTTTTGACATTCCTTGGTCGCTCGACTTCTGATATTGCGATAGCCGGCCCCTTCGGCACCCTATTATACTAGAATCTCATCATTTAATAAACGTCAAGAACAAATGGGGCATATCGTGTTTTTTAACGTGGACATCACTTTAAATATAGGCTCAGAAGCGTTTATACAACTCAGAGCAATGGCTTAGAAGGCAGCACGAAATATTTGTTTGTAAAAATAAAGAAAAGGAAAGGCACGCATAAAGCTTGACATCTAAACAGACAACAGATCAGTTGTCTCGATCCCTTCCTTTTAAGTACTAAACAGTTTTTGAGCTCACGTTTGTGTACAGGGCAGAGAGAGAAAGAGAGAGAGAGAGAGAGAGAGAGGAGGAGAGGAGGAGGAGGAGGAGGAGGAGGAGGAGGAGGAGGAGGAGGGAAAACTTTATTTTCGTCAGATGCAGAGTTATTTAAATTACTGGGTTTCTTCTGCTAGGCGGCGTGAGGTGGCCGTAAGCCCTTGACTTTCGGCGACCTCCAAAGCCCAGTTGACGGTCCGGAGCTGGACCGCGGGATCCGAGCTGGACACCGCTACCTCCCAGTCTGAAGTGTTATTAAGTTCGAGTTCCGCCCTAGGTTTGAGCCCGGGGCAGTCGCTCAATATATGTGTCAGGTCCGCTTTATAGGCGTCGCAGTTCTTGCATTTAGGTGAGAAGCAGCCCGGATATATTAGTGAATACTTGTAAGGGTTGGCAAATGAGCCAGTCTGCAACTGTCTCCAGGTCACCTGTTGCAGTTTATTCAGTGATTTATGCGGAGGGGGTATTTTTGTCTACCTTCGCGGTAGTGCATAGTAATTTCATGGAATGTCACCATGCGATCCCTCGCTTAACCCAGGTCGAGGCCTTCCACCACCCGGCTGACGAAACCTCGGGCATAGTTGTGGGTAGCCTCATTTCCTGGGTGCGAGGAATGTGCCGGGACCCATATGATTTGAATCTGGTGATCAGGCCAGATTCTATTTCCAGTAGGAAATAGAGCTCGGCCTGGGCTAAAACTTTCTCTGGCCTGTTAGTTTGCATTGGCGAATGAGGACCGGGAAGAAAAACAGCGAGGAGTGATGAATAAGAGGAGTAAATTAGCATACTACAAGTACACCACGTTGCGGCATCCCTAAAGCCGCGTGTCTAGCACATTGGCTTGTAAAAAAGCAAGAGCTGTCCTCCTAATAGCGCATGCGCTGTTTGTGTCACATCATGCAAGGACCCAAGACAAGTAATCAGATAGTGGCCTGCTATAGAACTGTGCTATCGGAGAGACCGGTTTCTGTGGCTCTCGCCCGTACGCCGGACGAGTGGCAAACACCTGTTCGAATGTATCTGGCCCGAGGCACGCGAGTGCACGCATTTTCGTATGAAATCCAGCTGTTTGGTCGACAGACACGTTCATCAATTAAAGCGCTCCTGACTCTGAGACACACATTATGTCGAGCATGCAGGCGAGTAGAGACTAGCAATGTATACGCCATGAGTTAAGCGACAATTTGGTATAAAAAAAGGAAATAAAGAAAGGTTTCCTGTTTTTTTTAATCAGCATTTTTTCCCTTTCTTTCAGTGGACTGCTTACACTTCCATGTGGATAGGTTAAATATAACACGCCGTCTAAATTATAATTAAAAAATGGAAACCAAATTGTTAACGAAATATGTTGGCAGAGGAATTTGCTTTCAAACTCAGATTTCCGGAATCAAATCTCACATGTTCGCCACTAGTGTCGAGAGGCGAAAGCTGTATTTACTTCAAAATCAAGGATCATCAAGCGTGAAGCCCTATCTCCGATGCACTGTGGCCTCCGATGCACTGCGTCTCCGAAGTGCGCCTTTCGGTTTGCTAAATGCGCATTAGTTAAATGAGTGCACATGTATATATTAAATGCATATTAGCGTTCATCTGGGACTCTGACCTCGGCCAGACACTTCAGCTGCTTGTTTGCCCGTGTGTTGTGCATGTCACTTGTGTCTGCTGAGTGCGCGTGTACTTACTACCGTTGTTGATTAATAGCTGCGACAATACTGGATATTTGGCTACTAATGAACCCGCTATCCGAAAATCGTAGCTAATACCATCTATGAGTGGGTCATTTCATGCATCGCCGTTGTCGACTGTAGTGTATACCATGCTAGGCTGTGTGGCCAGGCAAACAACTCCAGCACCTGTTAAACAATGTCTCTCCGTCTCACTTCCAGAGTTTGCGACTCAACTGCTAATTTGGTATTGCATTGTTTCACTTACACTTCCGACTACTCGCTGATGCTTGGCTTGCAGGATACTGCGATCACTTGTCTGTGAAACGCAAGCATACTTTGTATGTCAACTCAGTTCTGCGGAAACACGCAAGATGGAGGAACGTTCATGAGACGAAAGAAAGTGGCAGTCACACGTCTTGTAGCACGAAGGTAAAAAAGAAACCCATACTGGTTCCTCAGAAAGAAAGCTTAATTCTCAGTTGAAGAAAAAATTGGTCCTAGTCCTGGAGTAGGCCGTCCTGGTTCGGGATGTCTGCCCCACAACGTATTCTTCTTCTTCAAATGCATGCGAAGCTGTATTTCTGAGACACCAGTATGGGTTTACTTTGAACTTCGTGCTGCAGAACGGGTGTATGTCATTTTTTTACCGCTCCACCATAGAAAGTATATCACGCATAAACAACTTTTAGCCACAAGCTTTCCGTATAAAGTTTGATACCTTCATAAGAATCTAAAGCATTCTTTTTGGCCGGTGAAGTTGCCGGAAAAAAGAAAATCGAAAAAAGAAACGAAAAAAGAAATGAATACGAAGAGAGTAAAATCAAAAGAGGTACTGAGCCCTGAATTGGACTGAAACAAAGTGCACAACCGTCTTTGGTCTTTTTTTGTTTCGCATGACATGCGAAGAAAGAAAGCATAAAACAAAAGAAACCCGAACAAGAATATGTGGCACGTATAGAATATAGGCAACTAGAAGTAATGCATTTTCGATCACTCTAATTAAAAACATCTCGCCGAAGCACAGAAGGCTTCCGTAAGAACCAAGATAGAACAGAACATTTGTGGGGAAAATAGCAGAAGAAAAAAATATATAGAGAGAACAAAAGGTATACGATTCCTTATGTCAATACGATCGGAGAAAAGGGCGGTTACAAAGAAAGAAAATATATAGGAACGTTGGCACTGGCATAAGTTTCAACGAAAAAAAAAAGCGTTTGAAAACACATCAGGTTGGCCTCGCTAACGGACGTAGCTGTAAGAGGCTTTTCTTTTTGCGAAATTTCGACTTGGAGAAAGAAAGTTATTGTTTCGTCTCAGCTTGGATTTCCTTCACGCGGTAAAGGTGACTGACCTCGGCTGCAACAAACGGATCGCTTGCAGGTTGCAGGAAATATCATTTTTTCTTCTCTGGATTTCATGGAAATGTTCTTTATATATTTTTTTGAGCAACGAGAGTTTCAAAACCTGCAAATTCCAGCGAGGTGGGAGTAACTTAAGATACATCGCAGCATTGTGTTTGTGAATGTAAAACGTGGGTGAACGTAGCGCACGTCACCGATGGACTTGTACATCTAAGCTTCCGTTTTAAAATTCAGTGCAACGTGAATGACTCATTTGTCAGAGGGAATTCATGAAATATAAGAGAGTCAAGGGGCGAATTGGGAAGCAAACTTTACTTAAACAGTGACGCGATCTCTATATAGATAACATATGATGTCACGCTGTAGAGACGGTGAAGAACCAAACACTGCCGGAACTGCGGGTTAACATTTTATTGGGCGAACATGTGCCAAGAAGGCCAACTCACGTGTTACAGTGCATCCTAGAGTGATCGCTCGTGCTCCTGCACATTGAAGAATGTACAACAGTATTCGCTTCGTGCTAGCAATTCGAAATGACAAGGCTTTTCCGCCGCAGAATTGGCGAAAGCACGAAAAAATAAAATTCGTACATTGTATAGGCGCGTCTTACGCCGAGCGATAGCTGAACAGCGATGATCCGGTAAGAAACCAGTCAGAAATCAAAACAATACACGCGTGACAATATTTACAGCACGTCGTCTATAGATTATATACGTCAGAATAGCCATAAAGTGAGCCTATTTGTGTTACATATCTATAGAACGTCGTTTATTGACAACCTGTGGAAATATGAAACCGCACTTCTTGCTGACCAGTGTCTATATAAGCTTCCTGCAACAACCGGTTTACAAGCCTCTGAACCACAAGACTAGTGAAAGTGAACTTATTCGTTACTTTTGTTTATATATTTTCTAGGACATAACAAAATGGAGATGCACTTCGCTAGATTTCACTTCTCTCTCACTGAGCAATCGCACGATTTAATGTTTACGGGCTGAATTTACCAAGTCTCTCGTTCGTTGGTGCATCGGCGAGCCGACTTCGCTGGATAAATTCACCATGACGACGATTGCTTGGCATCCGCTCTCACGAACAGTTCTAGCCTGTAAGAGCGTTTTAGGTGCGAAGAACCTTATGCGCTCGGGCTGTCGGCGTCTCCTGTCGTCACGGTAAGCAAGCGGCTCGTGCTCGCGCTCGGCACGCGCTGGTGCCACTGCTTCCACGTTCGTCGTCGTCGTCGTCGTCTTCAACAGCGAGCTGCGTTGCCGCTCATCATTCCAACGTAGAATTTCACTTCTCTTCTGTCGTCGTAATGGGGAGGCCGCGTTTACGGAGTTATGAGCCATTGTTTAAGGCAGTATGAGACCATTAGCGGTGCATCACTGCATGCTTCGCACTTCCCCAGGTTTCACGTTAGTGGAGCTGCATTTAGCTCAATGGGTCATTTGACACTTACGCATAAAATTTAATTCACGGCTCAAACCGAGCCTACGACTTAACTCGCGCTAACTGCAATAACTAATAAATGCCCACACCGCCATGGGGCCGTGCTCGTGCCAGCCAGCGGCGATTTTTTTTTTTGTTGCCAACACGAAGCCACGTCCCTCTGCAAGTAATAACACGGTAACGCCTTGCCACCTGTAACAATAAACATTTTTTTTAACCTTGCAACCGTTTCTTTGAGACGTTTCTTGCTTACCTCCGTGCTTTATTTACCTGATACCAACGAGGGACTTTCTTTTTATTTTTCACTTTTCCAAGGAAAGCTAACCGAAGCTTTCTGCGAATTACCTGACTATAACCGAGTTCACGCATGAGTACACTTCGCCGAAGCTGATCTAGATTTTTTTGTTGCTTTGTTTCTGTTTATCGGGTCCGTCCTGAAGACGGCATCAAACGGCGGTACGTGTCTAGCCCTGTTACGCAAGTGATTATTAAGTCACTGCGGGAAGATTTTGCTGAAGCAAATGTAAATACAAGCAAGCAAACAAACGAGAAAAAAAAAGCTTCCCCCGTGAGGAGAGGCGAAGTACAAACACTATTATAAATCCCGCACGAAAGCATGTCGCGGGTAACCTCGACGAACACAACAAGGGGCGTCGTGTACGTTAGCAACGTAGGCCGCAGCGGCAACAGACCACGAAGTGACCGTAATCTCCATATTCATAAGCGCTCGCGTCAAGTACCCCCCCCCCCCCCTCCCCCTGCCCCCTCTCGTCGGCTCATTACCGTAGCTGCATAGCACGGTCGTATAGTCGTCCGCGGCGTCTGCGTCCCTGTGCGCTGTAAGCGTTTTCGTCGAACACTCGTCATCGTTGGGCGTTATGCGAGCGTTTTTTGTTGTTGTTTGAAGGTGTTCCCTTGCTTTATTCGTGGTTTGCTTAAAGGCTAGCAGCAAGCTTCGAGCACGCACACGACAGTCTCTATGAATGTTTGGCGTGACCCTCGACGAGTGGCTGTCTCGACTTTTCTTTCTTTCTTTCTTTCTTTCTTTCTTTCTTTCTTTCTTTCTTTCTTTCTTTCTTTCTTTCTTTCTTTCTTTCTTTCTTTCTTTCTTTCTTTCTTTCTTTCATGAATGAATGAAGCACATACGCCTATGAAATCATGTGTATTGCCTTTTCTGATAATTTCTTGGTAATTTTTTTCTCCTTATCCCGGTTTCCAAATCTCCCTTCGTCATTGATTTCTGTGTCTAACAACGGTGGCAACATGAATTAGGTAGGTACACACAGGCGGCGGCAGGGATAACACAAATAACGCGGTGTTCCATACTGGTTATCACGAACTAAAGCGAGTTGAGAGGGACAAAGAGTGGAGAGAGAGAGAAATTCAAGTGCAGACAGCAAGAAAGAAGAAGTGGGAGACACAGTGGGGCAGCCCGTAGCATTAACAAGGAACGCGTTGCCGTTTAATTTGGGTGGTTCGGCAAAGAAAAAAAAAATATGTGTCGTGGCCACGCAGTTCGCAAACATCCACGTACACAACCGTATACGCCACGCAACAATCACGCCATATCGACATCACGCAGCACTCACGCTTAAGCACTCCCGCACGCACACGAAAACGAAGAACGAAAAAAAAAATGAAGAAATGTTTGACGACGTGGCTGCCGTTCAAAAAGCGCTCGCAGTGATTACGTACGGTTGGCTGGAAGGCCCAGGTAAACACCAACCATCACGTATACCTCGTTCTTTCTGCAGTTTGTTCGTAAAGCGCTTCGTGCGCGACGATTATTTGCACGTCGCGCGAGGCGATTGCGTTAGCACTGTGCTTTTGGCATTACTTTGCCCCGAGCTATTAGCGCGGTTCCGACGAAATGAACTATAGCCGAGCGTGTTCAGTAGCCAAATGGCTGTGCCGCTTAGTCACGGCTTCGATATTCATGCTGCGGCCAGCAGCATATTACTGGTCGGCATGCGCAAAAGAAAATAAAGAAAATATAAAGAAGGAAAGGTAGGAAAGGGAAAGGTGTTGCAGAGAGGAAACGTGTTATGCAACGCGATGCAGCCCACGCGGTACAGGACCTTGGAATACATTTAGCAGTAAAGAGTCGTCGCATAAATCCCGCGAAGCGTTCCACCGCGGTGTATGCTTGTAACAGATTCCATGCTTCAAAGTGTGGGAAAAAAGTAAAGAAAAAAGAAACTGAGGGAAAACTAAAGGCTTTGCTGCGGGAATAAAAAATAAAAAGGCAAAAGAAGCAGTCTTTCCAAGATACTCGTACTGGTTTATTTCGTAACTTCATGTTACTGTTGGATGAATGACAATTTTAGAGCGCAGCTCCTAGGCGCCCGCAACTGCGGCGAGCGGCGGCGGCGAGCGGCGGCGGCGGTGTAACCGAGCGAACGCGCACAGCGAAAGATGAAAGCGAACGCGGATAGCAGCGGGGGATGAAAGACGCGGGGAGGAAAGCGGAGAGGAGGTTGCGGCGGAACCATGAGGCGGAAAGGGGAGGAGGAGGAGGCTATGGCGAAAGGATAAGAAAAGCGTAGTGCGGGATGATGGCTACGAGATGGCGCCAGAGTAGCGCACATCGTCTGGTAGGTGTGTCGGCGGCGGCTGTTGTGAATAGCGCCCACACGTCACCCACGCGCAGCCTCCAGATTAGCGAGGCAGTCGCGCCACACTTCGTTCCGTTTGCAACGTGCCGCACGAGACAGATTGTTAAATATATACACGTATATATACAGCTGCGCTCAAATTTCGCGTTAGAGAGTATCGTAATCGTCGGTGAATTTTTGCTTCCTTGCGTGAACTTCACTCCTCGTTGAGGCCTTTCGCAGAAGTGATTTGCCATAGTCACTAGGTATGCTTCACGTAAAGGCGATTGTGCAAGCGGAATTATTTCGAAGCTCGTACCGAGAAAATGAAAAACTGAGACGGATCGGAAACCAACTATCATATTATTTCTAGCACCTTTTCAAGTA
Source organism: Dermacentor silvarum (assembly GCF_013339745.2). Taxonomy (NCBI): domain Eukaryota; kingdom Metazoa; phylum Arthropoda; class Arachnida; order Ixodida; family Ixodidae; genus Dermacentor; species Dermacentor silvarum. The sequence continues at coordinate 220,631,526 of NC_051155.1, forward strand.
TTTTTGACCAGTGGATTGCATGACCACATGGGAAGTGCTTGCTTTGCCCTTTTTAATGGTCATGAAAGTGGAACTGTTAATCGGATTCAGCATATACTGCTACATCTGGAATGCGAGCCGTGAATGACTGATAAAATGAGCGGAAATAAGAAAATAAAACTTACTGAAGTACAAGCGTAAGAACTAAATTGCGAAGGACTCCATTTGTCGATCAGTTTGGGGGCGATATTGCCAATGATTTCGTGTCCGATCTCTGGACCAAGACGAAATTTTGGTCAACTGAAAGTTCTTTTTCTTTTCAAAAAAAAAAAAAAAACGTGTAGCTTTTTTTTGTGCGTAGCTTCACGCTGCAATCAGGTGTTGAGATGTGTATCAGGATATTGATTTGTCACGCTACTACCTTTATATTTAATAACATCACCTTCAGCTTTCCACCTCTGCAAGCGGCTAAGGAGGCACACTTAAGAGAGATCCGGCGGCCAATTTGCCATTAGCGCCACGCATAAAGCACCTTCTCTACGGGGCCTGAATTCTCTCTAACAGTCCAACAAGTCCGCACAGACACACATCGTCGCCTACATCTCTCGGCGTTTCCCCATTACAAAGGAACAACCCTCCTTTCTTTTCGTCTCTCTTCAGTGCTTTAACAGCGGCATGCATTGTTCAGTAGACCACTTCTCGGCGCATCGCGACAGTCTCGCCCGAGCGAAATCGTCGAGAGACAAAGTGAAGGCGGCGCACGCGACTTTCAAATGCGCGGCGTTTCAGCGCCGCCGGCGCCCATTCATTATTCAGGCGGTCTACAATAATGTTCGCATATAACCGCTAACGAAGCGAGGCTCGGCCGCATAAAAGCCTAATCTAGCAGCGAGCGGGGGTGGCTGTCCGCTGAAACAGCTTCAAACCGCTCACGCGGATTTTAGCGTTTTTTTTTTTTTTTCCAGTGGGTCTGTCGCGGCGAGCTCGTTGTCTTTCAAATGTACCTAGCATCCTGTGTAGGAGAGTGCGCGGTTCCAACGTGAGGTGTGAAAGAAAAGAAAAAGAAATGCAGAAGTGATAAAGTTGGGCGGTTATGCTATTTGCTTGCTTCTTCCTTCCACGTCGCAGTTGTTTTGTTTAGACTGATTTTACCTACTGAATTGAGCCAGCCAGTGTTTAGGCAGTGAGCTTTTTTTCAGCGCCGAAAGGTTTCATTGTTTGTTGATTGGATGCCTCTTCTTTCTAACCGTCTATTTGTCTTTTCAGTGTATGTCGTTTGTCTAGCTACCGGCATTCTTTTTTTCTTCTTTCTGGCTCATTGTTTAATTGCAAAGAGGTTTAAATGCGACAGAAATAAAGGAAAGAATGATTGCATTTAGGAAGTAAGGTGGCAAAGAGGTAAGCTCAGAAAATAGCGATGGTTTCGCCTGGAGCCGGCTTGTCGTCACTTACGTGGCTTTCTCGAGCAGCTAGGGTGTTTCTAATTGTTGGCGGCAGGGGGCGCTGACATCAGAGGCTTTATATCTGTGGCAACGCAGCGACAAATCTAGGCCTGAAGTTTAGCACAGAGAAATCAGGAATTATGATCTTTAATGAAGAGACGAGTAACTACGCTGGTGTCAATTCCACAGCAAGTCATACCCATAGTTAAGCAATATAAGTACTAAGTACCTCGGCGTACACATAAACGAAGGAAAGAATTACTCAAGCAACTACCAAGATAATCTGAAAATAAAGGGGATAAAGGGGAAGCGGAATGCAGCAATAATGAAACACAGAGCACCTGTGGGGCCACAATAAGTATGAGGTGGTGCGTGGAATCTGGAAAGGAGTAATGGTGCCAGCGCTAACGTTTGCAAGTGCCATTCTATGCTTAAAATCGGATATCTTGTCGGGTTTGGAAGTTAACCAAAGATCAGTCGGCCGGTTGGCTTTGGGAGCCCATGGTAAAACCAGAAATGAGGCAGTGCAGGGTGACACGGGTTGGGCCTCTTTTGAAGTCAGAGAAACACAGAGCAACATTAGTTTTGAAGAAAGGCTCAGGAGCATTGATGAAAATAAATGGGCGGCTAAAGTGCACAAGTATCTGTACATGAAAAGTGTGGACACAGAATGAAGGAATAAGTCAAGGAAGTTGGCAACCAAGTACAGGATAATCGAAACTGTAAATAGACAACCAGGAGTCATCAGAAAGAATCAGAAAGAGTCATCAGAAATAGAGACAGTGAATTGGATGCAAAGAATGGACAAAAAGAAAGGGACCATGGAGATTTACAAGACTGAGAGGAAAGAAATTAGAAGGGAAAATCTGTACGATAAAACAAAGGGCAATGCCTTACTATTTGAGGCTGGAGCCGGTTGTCTAGGGACCAAAACATACCGGAGCAAATATTCGGAACTAGATGAGGTATGTGTATGCCGTAGTAAAGGATCCAGAGACCATTCAGCACATCCTAATGGAATGCGATGGGATTCAGCCTGCGAGAACCGTAGGTATCGTACAACTGCCAGAAGTTCTTGGGTTTAAAGTGGAAAGAAACATCAACAGATGAGCCCTAGAGATAAGCAAGAGACGATTAGAGTACTGGTGAAAAAAAAGCAGGGAAGAGGTTGATACGACTTGATCTCTTAAAATCATAGGTAGCGGTAGAAGGTAAATTTTGAAAAAAAAAGAAAAAGATTAATGAGAGGTATACAAAAATGATAGATAAAGAACATGTATAGTATAGCTGATTAAATATAGCAGGGTAGGTGACTATTTTTCACCGCCCCGTTTCAAAGGGTATGCCAATAAATTATCATTATCATCATCATCTACATTCCTCTTTGATGGCGACTCGGTGCGGAGTGCATGGGTGTGAAAGCGCATGAAGAGGTAAATGGAAGCAATAAATACGCGGTGATCGCTAGGAAATCCAGTGTATTCCTGCATAAGATTTTCTTTTTCTATTCGCTGAGTGATACTAGCAAGGATAAATTACGCTACGTTTAAATTGAGTCCCTTTTATCGTGATTTGCGTCCGTCTCGTGCGGATAACGCAAAACTGCTGTTTCAACTTGGCGAGACGGACAGGCATAGTTGACAGGAACTTTCCGCTGACGACAGCAGAGCTTCCGTGTAAACACCGAGGGCACCTTTAGCCTCAGACCATGCTAACGTTAATTTATTACGAGGTTTCGTTAGTTCCGTATCAGTGATGCTCTCTATAAATGAACGGGCCCAATAAACGAAGCTTTGCTACAAGTACAAGAAACAATGGCGCGTTGAGGGAATGCGAGGACGCCCTCGAATCACGTAAAACGTGCCCCCCCCCCTCCCCTGCCTATCTCTTCTCGTGTATCTTTGCGCAGTAAATGTCTTTAATTACGCATCTCGGCCGTGTCGAGGTTCTTTATTTAATCGCCGCTCTTTTACTATGACACGGGCCGCGGTGACAGCGGCGCAGCTCGCAAGCTGGCGTTCGAATCACCAACGTGTCTCTTCAAAAACTGCGAATTCAGCCGTAAACGTTCCGCGTTCACGTACACGCCGCCACAGCGGGGGCTGCGCCGGGTTAATCGAACGCTCTAGTCAGCGCGTATGTAATAAACAAATGAAAACAATGCTAGCAAAGCCAAGCGAGGTGCCTGAAGCGCGAAAATTAAATGCGCGTCTTGTAGTATGAATATTTTTTTTTTTAGCCTCGCTAGCGGGGATATTCACCAGCTGCTAAATATTGCTGCGCGTGCTGTACCTGCGGCCACTGATTTAGCGTGAGCATAAACGCGTTGCTGAAAAGTGTCGCTGAAGCGAAAAATGCAAAGCGATGAATAATAAAGGAGCAACAGGAAAAGCTTGCTTTCCTGATGAAAAACCGCGTTTATTAAAAGCGGTCTTTCTTTCGCGGATTTATACCGACTGTACAAAGAATAACATTAACGCAACACCGAACGACGTTGGTAAGAGATTGTGTAGCCGTTGAAAGAATGGCTGCTATCACATGGTGGTGGCACTGAATAAGAAAGTTAAGTGCATTAGTATTTCATTCTCTGTTCAATGTTCTCACTTGGCTGTATTCTCTATGAGGAACGTAACTGGATGCCAAGGTCGGTTCGGTATCGCATGCTCATCATATTAAGGAAAATTTACTTCCCCCTCTTCGTACATGTCTCTGCCACTGGCTACTTAACAACTGACTTGGAATGCAGAAGCAATTTATACTAAGACTGTGATATTGACACGGTATTGTTTGCTTCGGCAAACGATTAACAAGAAATACGGTCTTTGCACTCGTATTTATGTATCAACTACCATAGCGAAGGCAGAAGATTGATTTGAAGTTTCCTTTTTTTTTTGGCAGCCCTGGTGTTGTAGAACTCTTCTGCCTACAGCTTTAAAGGGCCCCTCACCAGGCCACATAGCAGATTTTGGTTTTACGTTGGAAGTTACATTCCCCCTAAGGAGTGTTCTACCGCAAGAATGTTTCAAATTAGTTCAATAATAGCAGAGATAAAAATACTTGAAGTGCCGTGAACCCATGATTTCAGGAGACGAGCGTCACCGCCAACATAGACACTCTCTCCACTTGCCCCATCTAGCCTTCGCAAGCGAAATTCCTCCCCTTCGTTCTCCCGTACCGGAGCCAGAGGATCGCGTAACAAATACGTCACGGGCCCCGCCTTCTTTTTTTCTCTCTCGCTCTCTCTCGAGTTCTTGCTGAGTGGCGCACTTCCGGTGACGGTCTCGCGCGCGAGATGTTGCGTTTGCCTCGTTTCGCGCAGCGGACTATTTTGGGCGCTCTGCACGAGAACACCTGATTGGCGATATAAGTCAGTGCCACAATCACGAGCACTGATGCAGGTTCGAGAGAATGAAGGAGCATGATCGCGGCGCTAGACCACGGTAGGAAACGTCATAGTTTCGTTCTCTGCGCGCGCGACTGCACGGAACAAGTAGACGAAACGGAAGTACATCTCTCTTGCTACGGTAAGAAGTAAAAGAAAAACACGCAGACATTCGGTTTGTATGTTTCATTATTTATCTAAACTTTCTCTATTGAAGCAACAGATTAAACAAAGAACTGATGTTGCCTTGAATAATTCTCGAAGTCACGTGTCGCAATGAGGACGTCACAGCACGGCCATGTACGTAGACGCACTTGCGCGATAGACGTCGACTCTCCGGCTGGAAGTGCGGTGCCCGGGCAAACAGCGTTTGGTTTGAAATTTAAGCACTTTCCGCGGCGTGTAGGGATGTAATACTTAGGAGACACGATCGTTAGCGCGCATTGTCTGCACTGCGCTTGTCAGCTCAACATGGTCCGACCGGGTGAAGGGCCCTTTAAAGCATCGCATACATTTATGCTCAACCTACGCTAACGTGTCAGTAAGGTGCTACACAGTCAGTGCCCCTATTTAAAAATTAATGCAGTTAGAGCAATATAGTACGACGAGAAGTCAATACTACACTGTTTCGCTGGCGTTGCAGGCTAGGGTACTTCAGGGTCGGTCTGGCTCAGCTTGACTTGTGGGGTCCATTTTAACGAAGTTCCTGCCCTATCATTCCTCCACCCCCATCCCGTCACTGCTTACCCGCATTTTAGGTGTCAGCAGAAAAAAGCTAGAAACTTACAGTGCTGCCGATTAGTCTTTCCTTCTATTTAATTTTCTTTATTTTTAATAAACCATCAATTATATACCTCTCAAATCAGTCTCAGTACTCTCCGGACATGCCCTGCACTATTAATGAAGGCGGACGGCAAAAGACATATACATAGTTCTTACATGCAAAAAAAATTTTCAATTCAACCGGACAGCATATTGTACGCACAGCACTAGGTAGCGTCAAAGCGCCAGGATGCCACGGTGCCTTTCAAATAGCTCGGGCAACGCCAGCAATCAGCATAGTTTTGAGCGACACTCATTTCGCTCTCCTTGATTGCTCAAAGGGGTTGACCAGGAATGCTACGATAACAATTTTGTTTGTACAAATAGCAGACTAGAGCACACTTGCTCAGGTCGACCTCTCTGTCTTTCCTATTAATAAAATCTATCTAACTGTTCAATATATTGTTTGTGTCTATGCATGAATGAAGAAATGCTGTTGTCTGATGGCGCAGTTTAGTGATGTTCATGCCACCCAACTCTTGTGTGTTGAATTGAATTGAATGCTGGGGTTTTACGTTCCAAAACCACGATTTGATTATGAAGCACGCCGTAGTGAGGGACTCCGGATTAATTTTGCCCTCCAGGGGATCTTTAACGTGCCCCCAATGCTTTGTATGTCAGTTATATTTCCTTCCCTCCTCTGTCTTCCCTGTCATCTTTGTGTTCCCCTTTCCCATTCGTCCTGTTTAGGGTAGCCAACCGGACGTTATTCTGGTTAACCTCCCTGCCTAATGGTTTTCTCTTTCCCCTCTCTATATACCTGAAAGTTTCCTTAGTAAAAAATTCAATTGGGAGGGAGAGCTATGTCTTACATTACTTCCACTTTTGTTTTAGTGTCTGTTCACGCCGTCTTTACAGATGTTGCTTTGTCAACTCACTCAGTTAATGACCCTGTTGCACGTTCGTCCACTTATTCAATTAGCGGACATTTAGCGAATCGGTGGCCACTTCTACAGTGGAACTTGTACAGAAAGAAACTAACTGCAGCACACAGCACGACCAACCCTGTAGAAGTGATGAAAATAGCCGCATGCTCAAAGAAAAAAAAATACGGAATTGAAGGCAAATGTGAAGCCAGAGGACAGGAGCCGATGCAACATTTTTTTCGGCGCTTAGCGAAGCGTTCATCATGCAGCTGCTGCCCTTCGACGGTGGACGACTTTTCCCTGTCGTGGGCAGCAGTTTGAGACCGTATGGCGGGCCAACTAAAAAAAAAAAAAAGATGCTCAAAAAGAATAGATTCTTAGGCCCGCTTCTCTTTCTAAATTTGATCGTCTCCCACCTTATATATGGCGAGTAGTCGCAGAGTTGAAGTGCTGGATGTGAAGTGCCAACGGGGAGGCGACACGGAGTAAACGAGGTCCACACACAGACACCGAGGCGCCGTTGAAATCCGCGCGCACGCAGCTTGAGAGCTACACACCGAATAATGCAATGAGCACCATTTTCCCTTTCCGTTACCCTCGGGGACTGAGAGCCGGGCGCAATTGACTTATAAATCAAAGTGGCAGAGCTCGTTGACGGGAGTGGCTTCGCGAACGCGCGTTTACCTGTACGCACCTCACGACGTTTATATATATCTATATATATGTACGAGCGCTACAGTTAGACCGACCGCAGGTTTGTCAACACTCGCTTGAGCTCGCTTTACCCCCTTCGCCTGCACAGCCACACCGTTAACAAGTATACACAGACAGACAAACGCACTTCTCTATTGCCCCGGAGCTCTAAGACGAAAAGGGGGACGTCGACCAGCGCCATAGCTTTGGGTCGTGCGTGTGTCGCTCGGGGACAGGCCATTTCGCTCTTCTGTGTGCGTGCGCGTGTCAGTGTGCCCGCTGCCGAGCTATTGCGGCTCCTGAAAACACCGCACGCCACCACCGACGCCGACGCCCTTTCGCTGGCGGCGCGTACTTCACTTCTCGCTCGGTTTTCGTTATCGTGGCGTTTTCAGTCTCCGTGTGGATGGCCTGCCACCGCCGAGCGTGCTGGCCGTGTTCTCCCCTGGCCACTTCTTTTTTTTTTCTTTGAGCTTGTTATTTTCATGTTCTAAACCTAACATCGTGACTCTGATTCGGTGTTGATTCTGTCGAGAAGAGCGGATGACCGGAGCTTACAAAAGCTCCACTCCTTCGTGTGGGCCCTTTGGGTTGGCTGCGTCTCATTTCGTCGGAGCTGGCTGCATTCGGCGTTCTTCCTGCTTTAGCCCCTGAGATTTATTTTTCTTCCTTTTTATTTTCTTTCAGCCGGCCTAGTCCTTGAAGTTTTTTCTTTCGCACTGTGCCCCTGACTCTCTTACCTTCGGTATCAACCGCGGCTTTCTAGAAACAGCCTCTTCCCGAGTATCGATAGCGAGAAAACACGAACTTGTTACGGCAAGTTGATCCCACTCATTTCTTATTTGCGCAACCGGAATCCCAAGAGCTCGAAATTGACAGTCGTGGCCGAGAGGGTGTTGACGGAGATGACTGCTGGTGGGGGTTTTTGACATTTGTTGGGCTTTTGAAAAATAATATGAAAACTGACAGCTGGAAGCGCAGTACCCGACACAGCGTGCAGTCGAAGATAGACTCGGGTAACAAATAAGAAGTCGCGACGATGTGCATCTCGTGATGGGTTACCTGAAGTTGTGACGAATTAAAATGTGATTTTTGTCTTGTAATAGGGCGTGTCACACAGAGGTCGCTCAGATATCTTGTAAGAGACTATTATAGCGAGATTGAAGGAGAAACTGCAGAGTTTAGCATCTCAGAGAACTCCAGACAGGCATCCGGGAAACTTGTATCCGTGTCACAATATGTGCCAATAGGTGACACGGTGGTGAGCCGTATTTGCAATTAAATGCTCATAACGCTAGTTTAAGTATGCACTACGCAATCCGAAGGAAAACTTTAGAGCTTCACTCACCTAAAACCGCTATCGCGCAAACAGCTCTCATGTAAACAGGCATGCTGGAATTAGCGTAAGCCGGATTTGAAAGATTTGAAAATCCGTCGCACAATCGATCATTTGTTTGCTTCTTCGATGCGGACGCACGATAAAATAATTATAGAGCGAGCGAAAAAGCAGCGAAACTTGTGTGTGGATTGAAGGCCTTGATCGCTGCTCGTTACTGCAGGGCCGAACGGCGTGCCACCATGACCTGCACACTAAGCCTCTTATTATGCATTAATCGCGTTCGCTTTGCGACCCACACTGTGAAAGCAATTGGATGGTTACTAAACGGATTTATACCGTGTCGACGTTTCAGGAAATCAACTCATGCCTTCCATGTGCTTCATTTTTTTTTTTGTCGCCACCGCGATACGTTTTTCATTTTTATTGAGGAGCTGGCGGCACCGAAGTAGCTTTTGGGAGGGCATGGTGGTTCATGGGAGAGAGGGAGATTGTGAAGAGGAATAGGCGCTACGTTCATGGGAGAGGAAAAAAAAAGAAAAACGGGTGGGGGGGGGGGGGGGGGGGGGCTAAATGCGCTGTTCGTTCATACGCAGCATGTTTGAAAGTACAGCAACCGCGGCGCGCAAGCGAGCATGTTACGGTCTTTTCTCTCCCTCTCTCTCTCTCTCTCTCTTTTTCCATGTTTTCTGGGCTATGTTGAGGACGCAGAAAATATGATTACGAAACAAGTAGGCAGTTAGGAGCTGCTGAAGTAGATGCTTCCTAGAACGCTCTGCAACCTTCTCATACGAAGTTTTAACCTTACGTGATACTTGCTAAATTGGTTGATTAATATTGACCAATTATGCAATTGAGCAGAATATGAAAATAGCGTGACTTGCTTCATAAAATTGCCAAGGAACATGCGTTTTTTCTGGTCCTCCTAGAGTACTTCGGCATATTTCTTAAACATTGGCTAAATTTAGCTAACATAGCCTGCATCACCAGTATATATGAAAATATAGTGACCAAGCAAGTACGCCAATGACGACCAAATGAATTAGAGCGCACGCCTTTTAACCTATGGTCACATTGTATAAAGTATGATGCTTTAATAATATACTATGACCGCCGCAGTAATTATTGGTAGTACATTAACTTTTCTGTCACTTGGCATGTCTTCGTTGGAGATAGCTGAATGCGGCTCCTTTTATTGCGCGTTGTGGCTCAGTTGCGTTGTATGCTTGCGTTGCTTTGGGTGAAAAAAAAAATCAGTGCCTACTACTTATCATTACCGCCTTGAATGAAGCCTTGTACTGGCGGCTCGTGTACGCACGAGCGCCAGATTTCCAACTAATCTTCTCAGTTCTAGAAAGTTTACGCCAATTTGAGAATTCAATCCAGTAACCTTTTGTTGAAGTATACTTCAGCCTTTTTTATCGATCCAATACCCGCACCACGGACTCTCGCGCGAGATCCTGATTTTAAGGACTGCTGACATTACGAGAGATTATACGGCGGACTAAAAGAGAGGGGTGAGAGAACCAGGCACCAGCGCTAAGCGCACGACCTGCGCAGAACGGCCTGATTTGCACGGGCCCTTCCGGAAGAATAAGCAAGAAGAAAATCTTCGGGCGTATCATCATCGACGGCCTTTACAGCCTCGCCGGGTCGCGACGGTTCGCCTCGTCTTCGCACGGTTACGCAACCACCTAATTCAATCATCGCCGCTTGGTGGCGCGGACGGTTATACAGGCGACGACAACTCCCCCGTGCGTGTTAGTTGCGCAACGATGCTTTGTTATTTTTATTATTATTATTATATATTTTTTTCGAGCGTGCATAAATGCCAGCCGATTCGTCTCGACTCCACGGGACCTTTGGACGCTTGCAATGCCAGCTCCGCAGTCGTCTTCTGCTTGCCGACGCCAGTCACTCTTGCGAGAAGAATATGTTTACGAAACGATCTTACGAAACAGCCATTTTCTGTCCGTTATTTTTTTTCTTGACACGTCAGGAGCAGAGGCCTCTCGCCTCACACCGACTAGGCCGCTTGGCGCAACTGCGTTGTACTGCGGCCAGAGAAAGTTCGTGGGAGCCACAAGCTATTTCTCAGTATTTCCAAAGCAGTTCTTTAGTAGCATGAATCAGCGTGCTGTCCTCTAGACCTTTTTTTTTTTTTTTTACAGCGGCTTAGACTTTAGAGTAACGAAACGCGAGCGCACACACACAAATAATATCAAATAAATTATATATATTACATCTCGTCCATCACGTCAATAATAATGATAAAGGCTGAAATATACGAGCTAACGCGTGACCTCTTTCAACGCTGGGCGCTCACGAAGACCAAAAACCAATTGTTTTTATGGAGAAAAACATTGGATATAACCCGCGGTACCGTTTCCTAATTTCTTTTTTTCATTTACCTTGTCTTCGGCTAGTTCATATTCGGATATAATTGAGCATGTTTCTTTATTAAACCAGTGTGCATAAGGAATTTTCAGTTTACGAATTTTCTTCGCACGCACTTGCCTAGCTCAGAAGGAAATTCTGGCGAATGGTTTCGAAGTCAGGAGGTGATCCGGTGCTTTAATCGTTGATGATGATATGTGATGTTTAGTGGCGCAAGAGCCAGGTCTGACCAAAGAGCGCCATGCAAGTGATTATGAATATTTAATAGAATAGTGAAGTGGAAAGGATTGAACAGGGCTGTATGTGGGCCTAAAAGTAAGTCGCTGTACGGTGCGTAAAACATAAATGTATTAAAATTGTGGCAATGGCTTTAAAGTGTCCAGTGAGACGTAAAACATGTTTTGCAAGGATGATTTTCTAAAATTTGTAAGTGCCAGTGGCACTGCTGCCTCATCAGGAACCTTGGGCGCAAGGCTTAGGAGGCACGTGCCATACGAATGCTAGTATCGCAGCAGTAGCCTCTGTTGAGAGGTCATGATACGAATTTATCAGGCGCAGAACTTGTAGTGAATCAACATCATGCAAATAGTTTAAAAGTGATTTGCTGCTGAAAAAGGAGTCCACATGAAGGAACATTGCTGGATGAAGAGGAAGGTTCTGTCTGTAAGCTAGAGGAAAGTGCTTTTTTCTTTCAGCTTCTGATTCGCGGCATTCTACTAGGACATGTAGGATGGTCAGCGTCTCTCCACATTTAGCGCAGGTGGGAGGTTCAGCACCAGACAGCAAGTGGGTCCCCTAGGTATTGCCTATCCTAGCCGACAACGAATTACTTCAGTTCACCGTACCTTTGTTAATTGTTGGTCGCCAATTACCCAACTGAGGTTTCAATAAATGAAGCTTATTCGACGTTTCAGGGACCCACATTTGCTGCCAGTATGTCCTAATTTTTCTGCAGAGAAAAGGCTTCAAGTCTGTCACAGGGACAGATATGAAAGTGTCACTAGCTTTCGCTGTAAGAGATGGGGCCATCTGGTCTGCCAGCATGTTCCCTTCAATGCCTCTGTGGCAAGGCACCCAGCAGATGCTTTAATCGCACACATTGTGATATGACCGATGTGGGTTACGACGGTTATGATACAGTTTTTATCGTTAGTCACGAGAATAGAATTTCAGATTTTTAAAATTAATAATTGAAGTAACCTGTTAAAAGTTACCAGAGCAGTAACACGACAGCGTAGATCGAGTACATATGTTTTTTTTTATCGCGTGGATAATATTTTATGAAAGCAATAACAGTTTTTGGAAGAAAATAACTATAGGGCACGTAAGATACGCCTAATGGTGTCCCCCCCTCCATTAGAAAAAAAAAATGGGGGGGGGGGGCAATTTTTTTTTCCAGTGTTGTATAGCTCAAGTTTGTCCAAGAGCACGCGCATGCGTTGTATTAGCGAAGAGCGAGCGTATTAAAACAAACATGAATTCTGGGATTCCGTCCGGCAATAATCGCGCATAAATAAATGGCTTCATAAAAAATGACTTCATAAAAAAGAGAATGAATGCCTGCAAAAGCTGTTGAGTACAATTACTAAATAGCCCACGCGTATTCGTATAAAATACCGGCTGAATTCTCACACTTATTCGCAACCGCAAACCTTGCGCGGTTATTTTCCCACTAATCTGCCACACACTGACTTTTACGCATATGCGTATAAAGAGTGAGCTTGAGTTCAGCGCCGGTGTTTATTTTGCATGCATCCGCGTTTTGCGAGTGTGCTGCTTTAAACAAATCGTGGATAGCTATCCTTACCACCGGTACTTATCAAGCAGGGTTGTTTTCAAGGTTCTCATGAATCTTATAGTACTACGTCTTGACCACACTTTTCTGTTCTCTCGATACGCTCGAACATGTGTTGCATTGCGCGACTGTCTTTTTCTGGCATTTCCGCACAAAGTAAAGAAAAATGAAACGGCGTACTCGGACAGAATTCGTCCTGACGGTAACGCAGATGTTTTTCTCGGTGGTTGTGACACTGGAACATTTACTGACCATACGCGCGTAGAGCACAAGTGCGGCTATGCCTGCGCCTTATGATGCGAGCGGGACAAATCTAGGGACGAACAAAGAAGAACAAAGAAGAACAAAGCAAGAAACGCGAATCATCTTCCTGTTCTGTACCTCGAGTGCGTTGTTCGGGCAGATATATTCAGTTTGCAGCCCACTTTCATTCCGAGTAGTAGCTATAGCTTCTAACAGCCATGGAAAGCTGCGTCTGGGGATTTCGACAAAAGCGAAAGAGAGATGATGAAAAAGGAAAGAACAAAAGAAAGAAAACGAGAAAGTTCAGTTTGAAAAAATAATCTGAGCCATGGAAACATTAGGGCCACTGGAGACGAGTGTCAGCAGTAATGTATAAGCGGACGGCGAAATAACGGCCGAAAAGCGGAATGGAAGACCAAACAAAAGAAAATTCGAACGAAAAACACCGCATAAGAACTTTGGATTGAATGAGGAGCGGCACCAGCGGCAGGACGAGAATTTGCGCTGAAAGATTAGGGCTCGCAGAAAACAGGCGGCAAAGACGGAAGATGTGGGGATATACGAGAAAGAAAGAGAAAAGAAAAAAAAATAGAGAAGGGAAAGGGGGGTACGGAAGAAAAACGAGAGAGGGTGTTGAGGAGGATTGTCGTCGGCGTGGGGACGTACTCTGGGGAACCTCCGCGGTATATGGTCCTGGATGACGCGTTCCCGGTCAGGGACGCTCCCTCGCGACGGTGGAGAAGACGTCCCTGTGTGGTCTCCCTGTACCAGCCGTTCTCTTTGCCCTGCCAATACAAGTGATCACGACGCTACAGCGACCCTCCCCCCCCCCCCCCCCCCCCCCCCCCGACCCCCAGCGACCCCCTCCGGCTCAGTCAGCCTTTTCGGTTTCTCGCATTATTCCTGTGTTTGCTTGAGTCTTAGTGTCTCAATGTTTCGCGATTCGTTGGATTATGAGACGGAGTTGGGGCAGGCCACTATAAGGTCTGAGAATTGGAAATATGGAGGAGGATGAAAAAAAAAAAAAACTAAAAAAGACAATAAAAAATTTTGCGCCTTTGAACGTATGACCTCTCCTAAAAGAAGGCATGAGAGACGGAGAGATAAGCACGCTAGCTACACTTGGGGATTCGCTGCGTTCGATAGAGTCGTAGGCCGAATTCACTTAGTTGCGCGCGGCCTTGCGGCGGGCTCGTGTTCGGAGAGAGGTTTCCTTGAACATAAAGCGATGACTCGATGCATTCTAGGGTGCAGGGAAAGAGTAGAAGAAATGACAGAGACATGCGGTGTTAAGCTCTGAGGTAGTGGAGGGTGGTGAAGCAGCGAAGTTAGAACCTACACAATGCAAAGACCAAGGACTATTTATTGGTGTCCAGCGCTTAACTAGCTAATCCTTCAACTGATCGATCTGAGCACGCATTTAGAGTAAACTGCTGCATTTTTAAAAATATCGCAACATGCGCAACGCCCATCGGAGAACGAAAGCTTATACCTGTAACCAAGAAATTGGTGGGTGGTATGGTAATTATTTATTCCTTCACCACAGTGAGAAAGGCTACGATGACAGTAGTGGGTTTGTTAAGGATAATGTAACATAGGTTAGAGTTCAGTAAGGACTTTGAGTGTAGGAGGTGCTGGGAGAGTGCATCCCATGAGGGTGTTGCAGAGTGAACTTAGCGGTTATTACAGTGATGCAAATAATCGCGTTCCCAAGACAAATGTCGACATCAGTCCGCAATGCATGTTTATTTTCCCTTCTCGTAGTGATAAGTGTCACTACGAATCATATTCATTTACCGAAGGTAGAAGAACCCTTAGCTACTTGCCGATGCAAAGCAGCATGTAAAAGTACTGCTACGATTCCGTGAATACACTAGCTCCGTTATCTATACACACACGCTGAAAGGATAGAGCTTCGACGGTACATATGCCGTACATATGTTGACCAGGTAGAAAAATAAGCAAATTTTAGCAAGTACACGTGCACCTACTTCCGAATGACGAATGGACGATCTTTCCTTTGCTGACGTGGTGCCGCAATCTATACGTCGAAACCAGATTGAGAGATTACATAGAGCCCTCTATCTGCCTGAGCAAACAGCTAAGGTGCGTCGGCGAACGAACCACTTCGCTTTTCTTCTTGCCGCCTATCAGACGGTGATCAGAAAGGGGGGGGGGGGGACATGGGAGGAGGGGGATTCCCGAACCAAATAGAGTCCGTCCCGATCAGGTCTGGCTGACTCGGCAGCAACGCCGAGTGAGAAAGAGGGAAGACAGCCACAACTAGGAGGGGAAGGGTGTCGGAAAGACAACACCAGCAAAGGCACGCTATATACGGAGAAACCACACAAATGGGAGACAAACAAATCCCGCGCCACCGTTGCCGGCTGTACAGGCTCGGGTCCATTTCTAGACGGAGTCAATCTTTCTTTGGATAGCCTCCAGAAAAAGGGCATGCTTCGCTTCCTGGCTTCCTACCCTCAAACATCCTCTCCGATACCCTTGACACTCTGTGCAGCACCTCCTCTCGGCCAGAACACTTCCCCCTCTCTCTCTCCGACTCTCGACTAAGTCTATCCGTGTTTTGCTTTCCATTCTTAACTGGTTATTGAAAGAGCTGTGTAGAGAGTCCGTGTTCTTCCTCGTCATATCTTTGTTGTTTTCGTTTTCGCGAGAGGAACTGAAACCTGCCGCGAAGGGAAACGGGGAAACAAAGGGAGAGAGGTCGAGCAGTCAACTGCGCGCCTATTTTCCGCTCGGGTGGTTCGTTTTGTTTCGCGAAGCACTCGCGACACCGAAGCGCACACCCCCCGTGTCTCTCCGTAGTGCTCCCGGCATGCCTGTCTCTCTTTGCGTGCCCTTGTTGCGCTCGCCTCTGCGGTCCGTTTCTGTCTGGCTAAGCTCTTTTTCTGGTGCCTTTAATCTCCCATTCTATTTCCTTCACTCTCTCTCTTTTTTTACTTTTTTCGCTGCCTCCGCATGACACAATACGCCTGTTCTGGTTACGCCGCTATTTTTGCGCTTGCACCACTGAGCCTTTTCCCCGACAATTCGTGCCAACATTTGTATGTAAAGTGAATGGAGCTATAGCGTAACGGTACACGGCGAGATTGCAAGAAAATGAATGGGCCACGTAAGCCAACACGAAAGTGCTTTTTGTAAGTAAAAGCAAAGCCGACATATTTCCAAGAGACCAATCGCAGCTCTGTAGCACCGCTCGGTGAGCCAAATGAGCAACAGCTGATCCCACGGGACAGGCGTTGGTGGGGGTGTCTCGACTCAAATCCTCGGAAAGATTGTGCACCAAAGAACACTCCACGGAACTCCCGAAATTGCGCAACGAGGGTGCTTTATTATTATTTTTTTTGGCTACTTGTAGTAAGGCCCTCACCAGAAGTGCTGCGTTGCCTTATGTCGAAATGGCTGAAATTGGGTGCGATATACAGCGCATGTACTCCTGAGAAACCGCCAGACAAATGACGTTGTCAGTTCCTGCCTCTGCGGAAATGGGGCGGTATGCTTCAACTTGCGTTCGCGCCAAAGTTGACGACGAAAAATGCATCGTCAGGAAGTCTTGATGCACGCATTTCATTGTCGGATGGCGCTAGCAAAACATGTGATTACCAGCGAGAGAGAGAGAGATGAGGGAGGAGGGAGAGGAAAACGACAGGCAGGTAAACCAAGGCTGTGCCCGGTTAATGTAAAAACGCTCGTGTACCGTACTCTGGGTGCAAGGTAAAAAAAAAAAAGAAAAAAAGAAAAAAAAAAAAAAACCCTAGGTAGGCCGAAGACAATTTGGAGCCCTCTCGGAACCCCACCGCTTCTTTAGGATGTTAAACCTCACGAATCAATCAGACATAATAACACGCCCACAAAGTTATGTGTCCGTATTCACAATAATTTCCTCACGTAAGAGCGCTTCGTGATTGGCTCGCGTTCGAGCACGTGCATACCAGTGATATAGAAATGGTGGCAGACACCATCTGAGATAATTGTCCGCGTTATCTGTCTTGTGCGATCCTGCTGTCTGTCTCCGTGTCCTACCGTGATACGCGGCAAACCCTGCGGACACATAAGCTGACGCACCGCAGCGCGATATTTGTTTACTCCGAGACGCGAGAGTGTTGATGTACGTGAAAAGCGACCTGGCGCACATAATTTGCGCGTCCTGTGCATGTGTTGTGTTCACGATGACGTCACGGCGCAGACTTGGGTTGGGCGCGCGCCTTCCTTTAAACGCTCCTTGCTTATCTGAGCTACGCCATCGGGAATGCTTGCCAATCAGACGTATCACTCTCGCACTTCCGCACACACTCTTCTTTCTCTGGTCTCCTACTCTCCTCCTTCACACATCCTGCTACATTTTCTGTCTACAGAGCGAGACGCACTGACCCTGCAAAATGAGGGAAGTAGATAAAGAAATAAATCGCTGTCAAGCTATAACTTTGACAGCGATCGACATGATAAGGAGGCGATCGCCGCGGAGGTCGCCAATCGTGGACGGCATTTACGTAAGAGACTTTTTGCGAATACGGGCCCTGATTGACGCGTAACTCCTGCATCTATATAATTAACCTGTTTCGTAACCATCACACCCCTTGAGTAGCGTGAAAAACAATGCCAGATTTTTGTGTGTTTTTGCTACCCATGGACTTAATTAGCTTATCGGTTGAAATCTGTTAACGCTGTAGATCTTCCGGTTTCGTACCTCATGCGAACACTGCGTTTTTGTGTCTCTTGTTGTTGTTGTTCTCAACGATATCAAAATTTTACGTTGGCGAAAGAAGGTGGCCAGCCGATACTATTATTCACAGAGTTGCGTTAATTGATTTATTGCAAGCACGCTCTGACAAAACGAACCTCCACCTGCTCCGCGGATTCCCACCATTGGTGCAATAACGTATCCATGACGTGACGTCCAATAATAATAATAATAATAATAATAATAATAATAATAATAATAATAATAATAATAATAATAATAATAATAATAATAATAATAATAATAATAATAATAATAATAATAATAATAATAATAATAATAATAATATAGAAGGAAGTAAGGGACATGAAAATATCCGTTACCTTAAAACATGAACAAAGTTCAACACTCGGGGTTCGTGACGAATGGATAAAGAGAAAGTATAGCAAACCTGAAATTCGCTCCAAATTCCGCGTGATAGTTGAGGCAGCCGAATATTCGCTGCGGCCTGTTCTCTGTAGTCTTGGCGGCCGTACATTTGTCCCAGCAAAGTTATACCGCAAATACCTGTAACGGGCCTTGGTGGTCGAGGGCCGGAAGCTTCCGGATCTGCCAGACGTGGCCTCGGCGGCCTTCCGCGGGGATTTCCACCGCAGGGGCCGTGATTGAGACTGCGCTTTCGCGTTTGCTCAGCGGTGATCGAGTTGCCGGCGATTCGAAATTGTATCGCAGACTCTGAAGAGAGGGAGCCAGCAAAAAAAGGGGGGGGGGGGGGGAACAGGAACACACGAAAAAGGAAAGCGTCTCGCAGACGAGAAGGAACAGGGCTCGCCACACAGGCGCACCGTGGAGTACGAAGCGTCAGATACGAATCAAGTCTTTAGAAAAAAGACAAAAGCAAACACAAATAATCGGAAGAAACGAAGAGCAAAGAATAAATAAAAGGACAGGCGGTGAGAGGAAGTTGGTATGTTCGCGTGCGTAGATGCGAAGTACAAGCGAGAAAAAGAAGGAGAGAGAGAAAGGTTAGAAGCTAGAATTGCTCAGTTTGTTTTTACTAAGAGCAGTCGGTGTTTTCGATTTTAGTTTGTTTCCGCCTTCGGCTCAGTATTCACGCGAAAACTGCTACACAGAAGATCTTAGAAGGAAAGAAAGCAAAAGGGAGGATGCGAAGGGGAAAGAATAACGCGTTGAAGTGACCCGCAGAACAATAGTTTTTCTTACCTTTCACGATAATGTTACAAAAGAAGCATCTACGTGTAGTTTTTGTTTTCGTGGCACTGCGTGCAGGCTGTCTTTATTTTTTTTTATTTCAGCATGAATGACTTCTCTATAAAAACCGTGCTGTGAGAAAGAAAGTGCTGTGAACAAGAAAGTATGTTCAGAGAAACATAAACTTAGAGAGAGGGTGGTTTTAATGAGCAGAGAGTAGGAGTGGTCGGCCTAAAGTGGAGTAGGAGTGATCGGCCTGAAGTGGAGTCAGGTAGGGTTAACCGAGGTCCGACGGGACGGCTTGAAAGCAACGTGCTTCCAGCTACTTCATTTCATTGACAGGGAAGATAGACGCTTTCATCAATAATAAAAACAAACGAATGTTTCTTTCTTGGTACGCAGAATTTCTAAAATGTTGCTCACAGTGGAACCTTTCAATAGCGCAATTTGCCGACAAAAACGATAGAACACTCGCACACACACGCACAAAAATTAAAGATGAAGAAGGCTATTTTTTATTAAAAATCTTTCCTTTACAAGAAAAAAATGGTTCAGAACTTTCTTGCCTATTTAGTGTGTCACACTTTCTACTTTTTTATCCCTTCTCCCTTTTGCAAACACAAAAGAAAGATAAAAAAGGGTGACAAAAGAAAAAAGAAGTAAAGAAAAGGAACGGCATCCTGACTGTTTGCGGGCTGAAAAACTTCATCGGGAATGAAAAAGAAACGCACGAACAAAAGTCTTGCATCTGTGACAGCAACGTGGAAGCGATAAATAAACGAGCAAAAGTTGGCTTAACGAATGCGTCTTCAAAGTTGAAGCACGCAAATGGGTGGGGGCCTCTCAAGTCGGGTCCGAGGTTATCGGGAGTTAAAAGTGGCGGCGCTCTTATCGACGCCTTCGAGCACGACACCGAAGAAGAATGGCCGGAAGGAGGCAGTTGGCAAACAGTTCGCGGTTGCGGTGCCGAGACGATAACCTGAGTCGTTTCAGCCTCGGTGGCGGCTTGTTCTCTTACCTTCGTGGTTGCTACACTCGAAGACGCTAACATATACCACTGCCGTGTTTTCTTAAAAGCTGAAAAAAAAAAACTACATAAAGCGAGTTCTGCGCTAATGCTTTTGTGTCACTAAATCCGTACAGTACCCCGGAAGCTGTAGAGAGCAGAGATATTCTGCTGTAGGTTTCAGCATTAGATAGAAACTTTATTGACATTTATTTTTAGTTCTCACGGTGGCCACCATTTATATATATATATATATATATATATATATATATATATATATATATATATATATCCTGTCCTCACAAACTAATGCCGAGAGTCTTGTATATATAAATTATCGCCGGCTTTAGGTCTTGTTACTGCAACCTTTGTAAGGACTCGCACTTTCACATTCTGGATCACACTAACGTGAGATCCAATATATATATATATATATATATATATATATATATATATATATATATATATATATATATATATATATATATATATATATATATATATATATATATATATATATATATATATATATTCTGTGTCTGTCTGTCTACAGATCACCGTGCTAATGGTGATGTCTGGGTTAATTTCTGTCCGGTCTCAAGGTAGTTACATTCAAGTCAAATAAGTTTACGCGAACAATTTAAGGACAGTTGTGACATCAGGCGTCAGGTACAAAATGAACGCTGACTCCGCGATTACTTAAATGTTGTGGCTGATTTATCCTTTGGTAGATGTTGCCCCGTGACGCCCGTGAACGTCAATTAAAATAACAACAAATAGAAATTGTGTCCGCCGTTATTTTTACTTGCAGATGAAGTATTAGTGTCGACTCAGAATGTGAAAGTGCGTGTCCTTTCAAAGGTTGCAGTAACAAGACCTAAAGCCGGCGATACATTATATATACAAGACTCTCGGAATTAGTTTGTGAGGAAAGGAGCTGTATTTACCACGCCATTTTTGCATGTACGTATAGATGGTTTCGTGACTTCCTTGGCTTACGCTTCCCAGTCAAGTGTATGAATGTGGTATTTGAATCGGACGTTGACCTGTCTTTTTCTCCAGCCAAATGCATCTGTTTTCCAAGTGTGAGAACCTCCTTAAGCGGATTATTGGGCCGTATTTTCTACGAAGTCCTCTCATCCCGTTTTAGCCATTTCTCCTCTTCCCTTCCACCGAGTAGCTTATTTCGGGTACCGAGGGTGCGCGAGTTCGTGCGATCCAATGACGAAAAGGAGATCGAATGAAACATGAAAATAATCATCATAAAATACGGGCTCCCGGTTAGTCTATGCTATCTGTGGCTTCTACAAACATGTATAAACATGGGTCCTTGGGCGAAAATGTTCTAGGAGACACTTCTCAACCTGCCAAACGATCTTTATTTCAATAAAGTTGTTTCTCTCTCTCTCTCTCTCTCTCAACCCGCCAACTATAATGCATCGAGGTCGGTACTCTTGTGTATAGTGCTCTATTTTTTACCACTGCCGTTGCGCCTCCCTTACCAAGCCAAGCCACTACACCGCTACCACACGCTGTAATTTTCATCAACGTTCCTTATGTGGCACGCGCTTTGTATCACTAAAACTGTACAGCAACGAGAAAGCTGCAGTGGTCGGGCTTCTTGTTTCTTAAGTTTCAGCACTCTAATTTTCAGCAGGGCCCTCAGGCACATTCAAACGGTCTATGACTGCTTTTCGACTGTGGCACTCCTGACGTTTGCAGTTAGAAATAAAGACTTGACTCGAAAAACGTGATTAACGTTGATTAGCATTAATTTGTCAATGAATTTTGCTGATCCAGCTTCTACCTATGCAGATCGCGCATTAGGTCGAACGCCGGCGTCAGCATCGATAGGGACCAGGGGCCGAATTCACACAGCTTTTAGTTTGTAAGTGACGTTTGCCATTGGCAGGCCGCCTTCCCTAATGATGTGTCAAGCTTCACGATTGGCTGAAATTTTCTCTTACGAACAATTCTAGCATAAGGGCGTGTTCATTTTTTGTAAATACGGCAGGTTGGATGTTTTCTGGGCTGTCTTTAATACTGCATTTATTTATTATCCGTCGTCATCAGCGGTCGGGATACGGCGCGAGCAGGATAACACGGATACGGTCCCGAATATAGTCAGAGAACACTGTGTGTAAATTGTGCGTGAGTATAATTAGTTTATATAACGCTGTTAACGGCAGAGGTTGTCGGTTCGGCTCCCACCGGTGGGACGCCATCTCTCCTTCCACATTAATTGTCAGACTATTTACGAAGAATGACAACGTAAGCTTAAGTTTTGCCCTCCCGTATATTTACAGTCCGCGCACTAATTAAGTTTTACAGTTTGGCTGGCATAAGCAGTCTCTTATTTCATGTGGAGGTTACTAAGGAAAATCTGAGTCTCTCAAGTGCGCAAATGCATGTGGTAGATCTATATATTTACACGGTGTCTGTGCATCACTAAAATAAAAGCTGTTTGTATAGTGACCACTTGAAGAGACTGCCTCATGTTTTATTTTTATATATTGCTTGAGAATAAACAAACATGGCACCTTAATTACAAAGTTTCAATATTTCATGAGCTCTTAAGCAACTGTTTCAAGCAGATGCCAGAAAGTGAACGCTGCAACTGGCGTATTAGCAAGTAACGCAGCACGAAGTTCCAAGAAAAATGGGATGCACCGTATACGTTGCGCTGAGCACATATCAACGAAACTATACCATGTACAGATTGCAATGTTGCACGTCATGTCAGTTTCAGGCCCCTTGAAATGCAGCAGTGCATCCATCTTGGTACAATATTAAAAGGTTAATTTTATTTTTCTTCTAACACTTCACGTTGTCTTTCCCTGTTTTGTTTTTTCTTCAGTGTTCAGCTCCTTTCAGTTCCTAACGTTCCGCGGCGAGCGATAATTGTTTCTGCGCAGCGACCCATGCGCGCGAGGTAGTTTTACTTCCATGAGTGCGCACTTTACGTTCAAAAGATATCTTCCCCTCGCTAAAGGCTGTTACGAAACGAGGTACTCAAAACCCACCGGGGAACGCTATTAAAAATAAACAAGGGTGTCGTTATTTAAGGCACTAAAAGGGACGACTGCGCGCAAATAACGAACCAGGTACGCAATACACGCCGTCATTTTGGCCTCGAATGAAAAGGAGGGGGGGGGGGGGGAGGGGGGGCTAAAGGGGGAAGCCCGTGCAAACAATTGTCGAGCAAATGATTAATTGCGATTGAAGGAGCGACTGCGAAAAGTCAGCAAAAAAGCGCACGAGTGGTTCGGGGGTGGGGCTGCGTAAGCTCGTTGCAAGATTAAGCGATGCAAATGCTGCGGTGCTTCTCAATTTTCACGCTCCGCGAAGCATCCGGCGTCATTCATATTAAAAGCTGTGCACGCGCCGATTCGCGCCCGATATTAATGACCTTTGTCGGACGTCGTGTTTGCCTTCTCGTACGCTCGTTTCAATCAGCAGACGCGCGCCAGACGCTTAATTCTTCGACGCTATTCAGCGTCTTGGGAGAAGAGAAAAGGACAGAAAGAAAGGCGAAACTAATTAAGTCAAAAGGAGGCACCGCAGCTTATGCACCTGAAAGTTTCCTTGTCCGTGTAGCACCAGCCGCCGCGCTCCTTCGTCGATCGTTTGCCGACGGCAGCACGTTTTCTGCGGCGCGAAGCGTGTTCGACCGCAGGGCGTCAATCTACGCCATTATCACTCCTTCCCGTCTTGCATCTGAATATTTCCGAAAACACAACGCCAATTTCTGTGCAAGCCGTTAACGTGACGTATAGACTGGCCTGGCTATGAATTAATTGAATAATTAATTGTATAAATGAGTGACTGATCAATTATTTGGCTGAACTTCGGCGGCGTTCTGCAAACGAGCACAGTGCTTGTTCTGGCCAGCTCTTGTGCTCTAAGCTTTAGTTATACGTGTGAACAGGAGACTAGCCCATATTGAAAAGAAAAGTTTTGCGGGGTTTAAACTTGCCGAAGCTTCACAGAGGGCTATGAGGAGGGCCATGCAGGAGGGATCTGGTTAATTTTGAACCATCTGAAGATCACTCAAAGCACGGGACATGAGGGTTCTTGCGTTCCGCCCCCACCGCAATGCAGCCGGGATCGAACCCTAGACCTCCTGTTGCGGCGCGTAGTTCACGATTGTTCTCTTGGACACTCGCACGGCAAGTCATTCTATCGGCTTGCAGCTCCGCCAGTTGACACAATTTCTTTTATTTTCATCTAAACTACCGTGATTTTAATTAACTGCTCTATGGCTTGTGCGGTATCGCCTGCTTATCCACCCTAATCAACTGACGCTTGGGTATCCCACAGCCCCATCTTTGTGCCCCGCACCTGTGACCGGACGTTCCGCGCGCATTTTGTTTTTGCATTTGTTTGCCTTATTGAAACATGCGGATAGAAACAAATCAGGCCAACAACTGCTAGAAAAAAAGGACGCCACTGAACAGCGAATTTAAGCCGCAACACGCTCAGTTTCACGCGCGCCAGACTGAAGCGCTGCGTCAAATTATGCAGATGAGCCCGGCATGCTTATATTTAAGCTTAAAAAAATGCTGGGTTCTTGAGCGCCAAGATCACGATCTGATTATGAGGCACGCCATAGTATAAGGGGGACTCTGGACTTTTTGACCACCTGGGGTTCTTAAGGTGCACCCAATGCACAGTACACGAATGTTTTCGCATTTCGCCACGATCGAAATGAGCCCGCCGTTGCCGGGTTTGATCCTGTGACCTCGTGCTTAGCAGTGCCACACCAAAGCGACTAAGCAACTGCGGTCAATATATATTTAATTTCATACACAAGTTATGCCGCAAGCCGACCAAAGGAAATAAAAAATAAATAGCATGGCTTCGGTGCATCCGCAAAATGCACCCGTAAAGAAATATCCCTACTTACGCAATTTATCACAACGCAGTTAATTTAGCCCATATGTATGACATTCCCCATGCACGACCCTTATCAGCTCTCATACAGTCCATAATTTTCCGCACGCTGCGCTGCTTGGTTTTCATATAGGTGCGCAGTAGCACTTAAGCTTCTGTCTGTACACATCTCTCGTTTAATCGTGCGCGCATGCGTTTACCTTTGAGTTTTTGAAACGCTTCTAGTCGCAATAACAGCTTCACTGCAAAGCAAGCTGTGTTACGTCACGCAACATCAGACGCCATAGGAGCTACAGCGAGATGCTAGTGCTAGTGCTTCGCAGACGTGCCGTTATCTCAACTAAATGCCCTTCACGACCAAACGATTGGCGCACTGACCAAGACAGTATATTGATTTATGGGAGAGGC
Organism: Dermacentor silvarum; assembly: GCF_013339745.2. Classification (NCBI taxonomy): domain Eukaryota; kingdom Metazoa; phylum Arthropoda; class Arachnida; order Ixodida; family Ixodidae; genus Dermacentor; species Dermacentor silvarum. Next base: position 220,656,702 of record NC_051155.1, read on the forward strand.
ATTATATAGACAGGCAGTGTCGTCGAAAGCAGTTTGGCACAAGGGACAATGGCGCATTTTTCCTGGGTACAAGATATGGCTTTGTTAAACGCAACTTTCCGAAGAATAACACTAAACCGACTGGTATGATCTGCATCACCATTTTAGCCTTATGGTCTCACTAGTAAACTGCCCATCGCTGCTCGCACTCTATTTTATGATGCGAAGGCGTCAGATGACCCATTGAGCGAAAAAGCCGGCGCCTGTAATTTGTAGCAGTGAAAGTCCCATTGGCCGCGATGTCGGGTCATGAGTTCGCCTCGACAAATTCCCATTGGTTGTGACGCCACATCTCGAGCGCGCCTCACCGGAGGAGAGCGGGTGAAAGACACCTGCTGCCCCGATAGCGCGCCAGGTGCTGCTTGAGGGGAGAGGGCACCACCGCGACGCCACGTCACTCTCACTTTCGCTCTCGGAAGGCTACATTATCCACGCGTTTCTTGTCCACGCGTTTCGCAAGGAGAACTCTAAGGACCACTCAGTGGTGTTCAGTTGGACATTAATGCTTTCGCATTCACAACTCAAAGGTACTTAGGTGTCCTCGGATTTTTTTCCTGATTTTTAGCCGTTTTATTCGCTGTCTTATGTTTGTAAGAGCTTCGTCCGGCTAGCGTTAAACATCTGTATTGCGATGTTGCGTTCCTTTGTTTTCTGCAGATATACTATATGTGAGGCAGAACTAGCAGACTGTTTAAACTGAACAAATACCAAAATGCAATTTTTATTGTAAAGCGTGCTTCACTGTAAGGTAAATTTGCTTGAGGCAGAGCCAATACACAGCATCGTGCAAATACCGGGAGTGGGAGAGATGTTACGCAGGTGATGGAACAAAAAACAGACCGAAAAAATTATGAGAAATTATCAACTGGGCTGCTTATTGTAATGTTACAGCAATTATTCAGGGTGCTTATGTCGGGGTCAAGCTGCATTAGCATTTAAGCCTTATGATCTCATAAGTGAACTGAAGGTCATGTGAAAACGTAATTCCACCGTAATATGCAGTTTTACTACAGGTACACCGCTTCTAACTACATAAAAAAAAGTCAGGATCGCCTGTGTAACTTGTAGTGAAAGTCTGTTTCACAGAAAAGTTTGTTTAACGTATTACAATTCTACGGCGCTAGACGCTCCGACGGTCAGGCACCGTCCCGTTGCCACCAAAGGTTAGCTTCACACGCTCCGACTTCAAGCGACCGCCAATTCAGCGACCGCCGCTTATCCATCAGCGAACTCGCGCTACCACTGATACGTCAAGACGTACGTCACACCCTGTTGCCCAATCAAGTCACAATGGCGCCACGCCGATGCAGTTGCGTTTGGAATCGCAGGTAATTCGAAGCATGCGAAAGGGCTTAACGAATTGCGTAACCGCTGTTCAGATCATAAAAATAGCTCTCGTCACGTAATTGTCGTATTAAGGACGAAAGTTCAGATGACTCCTCTGAAATCTAAGCTGCTTAGCTGAATGCAAAAGTATTCTATGTCCGAGGATCAAATCTGGTTCATCGCCAGGTTAACGAAGTCGTTCTAACAACTTGCCAACCCCGGCACGAAGCATAGAATATTCAAGACCACGATAGAGAGAGAGAGAGAAAGCAAGGAAAGAAAGAGGAAGGAGGTCAACCAGATGAGCGCCTGCTTTGCTGGCGTTTTGCTGGTATTTTAAAAAAAGAGGGAGAGAGAAAAGATGGAGAAAGAGAACACTGCGTGCTCGCGGGAGGATGCACAGGCCATAAATATCAAGACCAAAATATCGTCAACTCAAAGGGGAGCAGTAAGATTGGCTGTGGTTCCTACAGTGCAGCAAGACAATCGAATTGTAAAAGTAGCCAGAATGAATCTCCTGCGAGGCTGGTTTCTCTTAAAAGATATAGCGCTTATTTTAAGTTGAGAATGATTCGTTAAGCCAATTCGTAACTGGCGTATTGCATTTGCTACTCGCTGATTCAACAACTTTTTTTTGTCTTGCCGTAAGAATTTCAACTAATAAGCAAATTGCGTTATCGTGCCGTTAGTACTTACGTTAAATCGCATTTAATATTTTGTTATCGACGAAGATAGAAGGAGATCTTAGCGCACAGCTACGGCATCGGCTATTCCTTGTTTCCTGAACCGGCTAGTACAATTATATAGTCTTGTATACATATGCATACCGAAATATTTTCTTTTTACTTTTACTATCCAGTGGCCGGAGAAGTGTCTCGTGCCATCATGCCTTCATTCCAGCACCGATATTTCACGCTGAAGCTTCATTTTTTCCCTTTGTGTACGTCACCTTGTACGTCACACTAAAAGCCAGTTGGAAGTAGCCCTTGTTTCGTGTTCTTACCTTTGTGAACTGTCCATTTCTTGGCACTCAGAAGTTATTCAAACCAGGAAACCGAAGTTCAGGTCAAGTTGCGTACAGGCAACAATCTGATCAGCAGGGCCTGCTCCTTTCTTCGAGCTCAATTTCCCCTAGAAGCACCAGGAAAGCTCTCAGAGGCATCAGGCGGCGCACAATGCCGGGCCAAACGCACATGGGGAGCCTCTCGCTACTGGCCGCGCATAACAGCAAGAAGTATGAACACTTCGGTAGAGTGTAGCCATGCATGGGGCCGATAGGCACCGATAAAGAGGCAACAGCAGCGGCACGCCAGGACATAGGAGCAAGGACAGCATGGACTCGGGAGTCTCCTGCACTAGGGCACGCAGCCACTAACAAATGCAGATAAATATAGTCTCTAAAAGAGAAAGGAAAAAAAAAGATAAAAAATGAGTCTTAGAGAGTGACTAGAGGACGGGCCGTGAGTGTGAGTGCATAGATCGGGAGCAGTTCGGGCGTTGAGGGAGAGAGAGAGAGAGAGAGAGTGAAAGAAAGAGCGCGGACCAGCAGCGGCAGCGTTGGCGGTACGGGGCCTCTTAGCGAATGCACGCTGCAAATATTGACGGGGGGTCCCCGAGATCTTCAGCTGCGGGCGCCACGCAAGGACCCGCACACGAGCGGGGCTTGCAGCAGCAGCCGTTCCTGCTGCTGCTGCTGCTGCTGCTGCCGCCTTCTTCCCCCGCCGTCAATAACGCGCCAGCCGTAGCGTCATCACCGTCGCTAAGTGAGTGCATCCTCGCAAGAGTGCCCTGATTCTCCCAAGGAACAGCCCCCCCCCCCCCCCTCTCCTCCCTCACCCTGCTTTCTCTCTTCCCGGGCACTCTCTCTTTCCTACACAAGACGCAGACCCCGTGCTCTCGGAGCCCGCTGGTGAAAGGCCCCGCCAATAGCTCAGAAAACCGGCTGGCTGGAGGATGAGCTAAAATGCCGAAGAAAAGAAGAAAGCACACGCCGCGGCTATAGTATGGCACGGCTCTCTCCGAGTCTTAAGGCTTGGCCCGTGCTTGCCCCTCTCCGAGTTCTTGTGCCTAGACTTGGCATTTTTTCTTTCGTTCTTCTTTTACTCCCTACTCTTCTTCCTTTCCGAGTAGTGTATTTTCTTCTATTTCAATATAAAGGCCCGATAAAGGAACAAAATGAGAAGGCATGGGGGGGGGGGGGGGGGGGGAGAGAACTACAGACTGCAAGAGAAAGACTGAAACAAAAGTCTCTCACCCCAGGAAGAAAGGGGGGGAGAGGGGGTGGCGCATGTCGTGGCTTGGGGTGGGCAAGGGAAAAGTTTGGCTGTCGAAAGTCTCGGGTTTCCAGTACTCTAATGCACCCGGCGCCTCAGAGCTGGCGCGTCCGACGCGCAGCAAGCTCCTAGATGACAGCGGGGAGGGTGTTGGAGCGTCCAACGCGTCCGCCCAGGCATTTTCTTGTGCCTGGACTTTATTTCTCGCCATTAATTCTACGCGTGGCTTCCTCGCCCTCTTGCCTCACAGTTTGTTCGTGATGTCGTCCCCGTGCTCTTTCGCCGAAACGTCTACGGTACTACGACATCCTAGACATCTATCACTGTGCGGCGTTCGCTCGTCGCAATCTAGAGGGCATGACAGGCGAGCTGCGCGTGGCGTGCTGTGAGCTTTCGCAGAGGACTCGCGAAACGTACGAATCACACCAATTGCTTTTTTTTGGGCCACTGCATCTGACAGAAGTTTTCCGCTCTTCGTGACTGTAACGCGACGGTCAGACAGTGTAATGACATATACGTCGAATCTGTTGGTCCTATGCTTCTAGTTTTGTTTTCAGATAGCAGTAACGCAAGAAAACTCCACCACGTAATGCCAAGATGCATGTTAATTTTATTTCTCGGCAGAATTGGCTTTTTTTCTGAGTGGTTTTTCTTGTTTTCGTTAAGGTGTTTTCTTACGTTATTGGTAGGCGTACAGTAACTACAGTAATGACATCAACAAAAATGTATTGAACTAAAAAGTAACTAACTAACTAACTAACTAACAAGATGGTAACGAAAAACAAAACTGAAGTAAGTTACACTAAAGTTCTCAAAAGACGCTGCTCAGAAACGTCTATATTTTTATTAGAATAAACGTACCACAAGTGTCTCAAATTAAGCTCTTCGATGAAGGAACGCTTTGGTTCTTGCCATGTCTGTGCTGAGGTGATGCAGTAGCTAGAATATTTACCGTAAAGTCAAACACTTATGACGGTTCCTATACCTACCTCTCATCTCGACGGCCTAAATCATAGAAATAAATTCATCTGCGTTTCGCTCAATTTCTACACGTAAGTGTATACTCAAAGAAATTAAGCACTTTAAGTGCGATTAGTACGCACCCAAGTAGTCCTCGAAACTAATACTTATCAGTTGCACGAGATTAATCAACAACATGCCTTTTGAGTACTTCAAGAGATAACGGAAAACCAACATACTCCCCCGAGATCGAGATTCATTGCCTGTTACACTACCAGCTAGGAAAACAAACAAAATAAAAGAAACGCGAGATTCGAGTAGCGGTGAGGCTGCGTGGCTGCTGGAGACGTGCCAGAGCATGCGGCGATTTCTGTCTCACTGTCTCCCTATCAGGTTCTCCCGTAATGTGCACCGTAGGGGAGCGAAGCATCCACTATCCATCGGCGCTGGAACGTGGATGAGGCCGTATAACCGCCGGACACCGGGCGCCATTTTCTAGTTTTCCCGAAAGCTTCGAGTGGACGTTCAATAGGGATCCCCTTGCCCCTCGTTCCCTCTTTTATTCTCCCTCATTCTCGCTCGGACACCCCGGAGAAAATATGGAGAAAAAAAAGGGAAGAACGCAAGGAGCGTAGCGCGTGATATAAGAGTGATTGAGACTGAAAAAAAAGAAGAAAAGGAAGAATAGAGGCGGCAGAATGGCGTTACAAAACCATGGGGAACGAAGCAGGATGATCAGCTCTTTTTCTGTTCCCCTTCGCCGCACTCAACACTCTTTTCGGGCCGTTCTTTCCCCACCTTTTCCCCATGTTTCCCCTTTTCTTCCCACCAAGTGCTGCGCTGCCTGCCCCGGTCTCTCTCCCTTTCCGACTCCCGTAACATATCGCAGTCACCCCGCCGCAATGACAGGAAAGGCCCGCGTAGGCACACAGGCCGGCAGGCCAGCGAGTGACTGGAAGCGGTAGCGTGTGCAAGCTACTGACACGAAAAGACACAGAGAAAGATGGAAAAGAAAAAAAAGAAAGGTGGTTCGCTACGAAAGGCATAGTAGTATTCAGTCTAGATGCAGCAAGCTCTGCCTTCTGTTTTTGCGGCTCAGTCCTTCGTTCTTTTTTTTTCCTCATCCGAACTGGTGTTGCGCGCGAGCGAATCTCGTTGAAACGCAAAAGCAAGGGTCGAAAGAAGGAAAGAAACAGCACGTAGGCAGGCCGGCCGCCGGCCGCGGCTTGAGTACTCGAACAGAAGCGTTTCCTTTGGCGCGGTTCTTTGACGGAATTTACACACGTCTCGAGCTGTATAACGTTCCACTATCATCCGGAGCGAGCACGCTCAAAAACGCGGCCGCAACGGCAACGGGAGAAACAAGGACAGAGATGGGTAACAACACGATGACAGAGAAAGCAAAGGAGAGAAGCCGAAATCGAGAGAGACTGAAAAAAAAAAAGCACCAAGAGAAAAAAAAAGCGCTGCCATGAAATCGCCTAGACTTCACCCGTCTTCTTCGTTTTCTCCCTCCCAGTCGAACACTAAAAACCAAACAAACCGCGCGTATAGACACAGACATACACGCAAAACTCGTGTACAAAACTAAACTGCGGGCGGCAATGCTTTACCAACAAAAAGCAACGGATGAACATTGGGAAGAAAGAAAGGTGAACCGCGGAGTAAAAGTGAGGGAACACGGGAAGAGGCGGAGGAGGCAATGCCTGTAATACGGGGCCCGACCGGGTGGCTCGCGTCGATGGATTATGTTTCATTTATCAGTTTGTTTGTTTGCGTTCTGGCGTGTCTCTCGGGAAAACGCGAGAGAGAGCGAGAGAGAGAGGGCCGCCATTTTCGGCGTACGTGCGGCGCAGCGTAGTAGCCACTACCGGACCATTAGGCGCGTTTTGGGGAAAGGAAAAAAAAAGACAGAAGAAGGTGTACGAAAAGATACACAGAGCCGTGTCACGCACACGCACGCACAAACACGCACCGCAATCCAATAAAGTCCAATTTATGCCGCTTCCCTTGGGCCGCCGGCGCGGGGTGAACGGGCGCGTGTGCGCGCTACCTGTCCCTCTTCCCCGCTTTCTTTCTCTCTCTCTCTCACCTTTCCCTCAAAACCACCCCTTTTCCTTATCTGCGTTCTGCGTTTTCCCGATTCTCTCCTCTTTCCTTCTCTTCCTTGGTATGCGCTCCTCTTCGCCTCGTACATCCCTAAAGTCACACGAGCCATCTACAAGGGCTTGCATCAAAGAACCGACATGGAAGCGGTGATCCTAAACCTCCCCCTCCCCTCCTCTCCACCTCTCTGCTCCCACCATGATAGCGCTCTGCGGGAAAGGTTTAGGGATCGCAACGGGGGGTGGCGGGGGTGGGGGAGGGGGGGAGAGAGAGATAGAAATCATGCTGGACAAGAACTAAACCGAGTGACTTTGCCTCCCCTGGGCACTCGCATCCACTTGCTGCCTGAATAATGCACAAAATGTTGTAACTCGCCCACTCAGGGGTTGCACTTTCTCCCGCGAGACCTCCCTAATCTTTGTCCTTCTAAATTTATCTATTTGTGTATCTTTTTTTTTTTACCGCGTCTTCACGCTTTCTGTTTCCCTATCATGTCGGTCTGCTTTCTTTCTCACGGGCATGAAAACAAGAGAATAACGCGACCGCAAGAAGCACTAAGCGAGTGCGTCATGTTGTTTCACGTCATGAAGCCCTCAAAAGGACCTGAAGTGCACTCAAGTAGCTTAGACTGTCCTGTTCGCTTTCTTCTTTCTTTTCGCGTGGCGTATGTTCTTGTGGCTGTAAGCGAGACAGGCGCCCTGTCAGTTTTTACCTCTGTGGCATTTCATAGGTGGAGGTGGATCACATGTACTTTTTCTAGGCTAATAATATACATCTTATGGACCACGTGCCTTTCTTCGGCACGCATAGCGTAAAACCGGTGATAATGGGCAGTGTTTTTGTAAGGATTCTTGTTCTCAGTCTGGGGTATCGGCCTCGTGCGAAGTAATGACAAAGAACAGAAGGAATGGAAAATGAAAATAATCGTTACAAAATAGAGCACCAGTTCTACGTTTCTTCCTGTATCTCTTTTTTCCTTGTTTTCTTTTTTTTTGCACAGAGAGGTTTTTATAATTTCCGCATTTATAAAGAGCATTTTGAATAGGATATGGCCCCGTTGAAGGTCCGGTGGAAAACGGTGCCACTGTGCTGTGCCGAAGAATGTCCCTTTCCAGCTGATTGCTTAAAGAGAACCGTGATCGAGTGAGGTAACCAATTTTCTTGACATTAGGTACGCACGAGCACCGAAAAATAAAACAAGAATGACAACCCGCAATTTCAATAGCGCGCCTACATTTTCCACTACTTTTAGAGCGTGCAATGCCTTCCCGTCTTATTTGGTTCGGCATGCGACACCAGTGCGAGCCTCGTGTGAATCAATTTTACAGATAATTATGTGCGTTTAAGTGATACTTTTTTTTCCCACAAGATGCTCGGTAGCCAGCGCCAATTTTCGCTGCCGGACTGAGGAGGGGCAAGCGCTGGTAAAATATTAAGTATGTGAGACTCGTGGCAACTTTTACGTGGCTGAGAAACAGTCTTACGTGAATTGTTTGATTCAAATGCCTGCGTTCGATGCTGTAAACTCCGTTGCAGTTATTCGCGAGAAGTTGTTGGGGTATACCTCAGTAAGTAGGACAATTTTGTTTTGAAGGATTAGATAAGGATATCTTTGCGTTGAAATAGAAGTTACGTGAAGCAGGAAATGATTCCGCACTCTGTCTTCACTCAGAGTGAAGTGCTGTGCAAGAGGCTTCGCAGGGAAATTTAATTTGAACATTGTTACTACGCTATATACATCAGTGTAGTTGGCACGTATTTTGTAGATGATGTGTTAAGTTTCTCTGCTTTAAGCACAACCATTAACAATGAAATGGCAAAAACAAAGTCGACATAAGGGGTGACTTCTTTCCGTAATTTCACACTACAGGACGCTCTTTCACGTGCATGACTTTATTGGTTGAGGAAAATACGTGTCATGTTGCGGCGAGTTCGAAATGGAATTATTCTGACCATCAGAAAGTGGATCCCCATTTGATGTAAGCTCCATATTTTCTCCATTTCATTTTTTTCGCCCTTGAACTCCGAAGTGTATTATCACGATTTTGTTTTTATTTTTTTATTTCTTAATTTCTAACTTCCTCAGATGCGATCGCATTATCGAACGCCGCGGCAAAAGTGGCACTTCTTACACCCCTCCACATTTTCTTTCTTTTTTCTCCACATTTGCGTTTTTATATTATTTTTTTTGCTTGCCTGCAAACGTTACACTCTCAAGCATTAAGCATCATCAGAAGTAGAGAGTCAATTGTACTATAGAAAGAAGGAATTCAGCGAACGGCATGCATCAGCGAAAAAGAATGCGCTAGCGCGCCTAGCTCTCCGTTCGGCGTCATGCTTTTGTATAGCACGAAGGACAAATGGGTATCGAAACCAGGCACCACTCGGCGGCACAATTAGGCCACCGAGCGCAGTTGTCGAATCGTTCTGCCGCACTGCACTGGAGCCTAACCTAATTTTTGAAGCTCACTTCACAGGCGAGAGCCGTCATTAACTGCTCTTTGACTCACAGCGTTTGAAAAGCGCTTCCCGATGTGTTTCGCTGTCTAAAAAAAATGAGAGAAAGACGGCGAAAAAATAACGCGACTGAATGCTTCGAGAACTGCTGCGTGCATCCTGCTGAAAATTGAATTAGACGACTCATCTCCCTTTGAGTGCCCGCGGACGCTCCGACGAACGGCTTCGCGAAATCAGCTTAGATGAATCGGAAGTGGGTGTGAATGCGACCGGAAGAGGAAGTGACGCTGCGAGAGGCGCAGTTTCGCTTTAGTCGATCAGAAACGGCTTTTGATGCGAGGACCCTTTAATTTTATCCGCGCCTCTTGCTCCGTTCCATTGCAAGCTCTGCAGGACGCACTCAGGGCGCCCTCACTTTAACCGATTGCCACTCTTTAGACTTTGCAATCTGCTCTAGTGCACCAGCATTAACTCGCTGTTTTAAGCTTGCGGACTTCGTTTCCCCGCTGGCGTCAATGGCTACCCACCGTGACGTCTCAGTGGGTATGGCGTTTTCCTGCTGAACATGAGTCTGCGTATTCAATTTAGGGTCCTAGTGGCCGCGCTTCAATTAGGGCAGAATTCAAAAAATGCTCGTGCACTTAGGTCTAAGTGCTGTGGAGAGAACCTCGGGTGGTCATAAATATTCTAGAGCATCCAAGTTTTATTCTCGATAAGCCAGGTCTTCTAGCCTCTATCAGGTGGTCTCTGCTTTTTACCCGCGTAGAGTTGGCCTTTCTCTTCACGATTCTAGGCTGTATTGCAGGTCCTTGTGCTTTTCTTGTGTGATGTTGACCCCGGGTGTCCGCACGCTTGCGTTTAGTTTAATCTACGCACTGGTATTGAGGAGTAGGCGGGCCAGACCTGGAGGTAGCGCAGCAGCTTAAGTGAGTTGGCTGATCCTGGAGGTATTGTGTAATATGTGCCCTCATCTACGCTATAAAATCAGCGCTGAATGTACATCAGACTTGTTATCGTTGGTAAACATTAGTATTAGCGAATTGTACTCGTTTGCAGAAGTTCTGGAATTATATTTGGTTAGTGTGCTTATTTTGCTCATCGCCCCTTACACAAGCATACCCCACCCCCTACTTTTTAACAGCGAAGTTGTTTAAGCCAGCCGTAGTTTGTGGTTCGTATCAAGAAACTATAAATAATTAAAAAAATTAACTTTCTTGCCAAGGCAAGATTCGAGCCCGCGTACCCCCGGTCCTAAGGCAAGCGTCGTAACCTCTAGGTTATACAGCCACGCTTGCAGAACGTGCATTTATGCGAACCATATGATTGCGTTCGAGCGTCGTCGTCTTCGTCCACAGCTGGCGCGTTCGCACGCTCGTGCTCTGCGAGGTGGAGAGGTTCTGCGTGCTATGAGAGCGAGAGAGAGAGAGACGCATTCACGGAGCGGGTCTGCTGGAATGCGTTGTCGGGATTGGAACGCGGTGTCGGTGTTGCAAGTTGCGCTATGCAACGCGCAGTGACGGCCGTAAGTCTGAGACGCGCGAAAAGAAATTATCATCATCATGAGTAATAAGACGAAAAGTTCGCGCGCACTTCCGGAAAATGCTGAATTACGATCGTCCAGTTTCGCTGTTTCAAGCGTTGCGCGGCCGAGTGCAAGGTTAAGCGTTTTTTATTTATTTATTTTTATAAATTATTTATTTATTTATTTATTTATTATTTAATTAATTTTTCCGTGTCACACGGAGAACTTGCGATGCAGTGAAAACCTTTTGCAATTCAACGCAAGTCAATAAAAACAAAGCCGACGCAATTGGTCCATTGACTAAAGTACGAAGAAATAAAAAAAAAAAGCATCGACCTGAATTCACAAACAGTCCGTACGCTACAGCACTTCTCAGAAACGGAGTCGCAGGAACTGGGGCCGGCCACTGATAGATCTCACGAACGGAAATGTTTGCTACATTGGCGCGAACTATTGCAGCACACATTAAGTTTGTGTTGAAACGCTACCACCATGCTCTCAGGCCTCGTGAATCGCGTACGTTTCAACGCAGATTCACACCCATAAGGGGGGGGGGGGGGGGGGGGGGGGGCGTGCCGACTGTCGCAGCAGTCAATATGCGCACATTTTCAGCGCACGTATTGCTTCTACCATAGCACGATAAGCCGCAGTCGAAACTACAATGCGGAAATAAAATACAGGAAAACCAAAAAGCGACGGAGATATTACAGGAGAAACATTTCTAGGCTTATTTCGCAGGAAACATATCACAAGCGGAACAAAAAGCAAGTGAGCGAAGCAACTGCCCACTTGCAACGAGCACAAGGAAACGGTCGAGCATACGACTTCCTTTCGAGCGATAAATTAACGCACCGAGGAGACGGAGGACCATAGCGAGAGATATAGAAAGAAGAGGGGGGGACCATACGGAGACGAAATGGGGAGACGCGAAATAAAGCCGTTCCTATCGGCGTCGCGACTTCAGAGGTGAGAGTGAAGGGGAGGTCGTCGGGTCATTATCTCCCAGGCTAATGTAGTTATGCGAGCGCGTGCGTGCGTGCGTGTGAAGGGGGGGGGGGGGGCGGAGGGAGGTTCCCCTCCTTCGACCCCATGCCGCGCGGTCCGTTCCATTCTCAGCGCGGCAGCGATCGACGACCTCGTCGCATAATTACTGCCTTCAAGCGCCCGGCGGCCTTCTTCCTTGCCTCTCGGCTCTGCCCCGTCTCTTTTCCAAGCCGCGGTCCCCCTGACCACCGCCAGCGGCACCGCGCGCAGTCGGTGACAGGCAGCGGGCAGCTCCGTCTTTATTACCGCGCTCCGTGCGCGACATAAAACACTTGGGCACGCAGGCTGTTTCCCGCGTCGCGGCTGCTCTGCGTCCACCGCAACGCAGACGGGCGACCTTCCCCACTCAACCGCCTCCACGTTTTCGTGATACACGCTGACGCTCGCACGCGCTCAGGCTGGCGGCACCGCGGGCATGGACTTCGTCTCGCGACAAAAGATTCGGCGGTGGCAACCGCTGAAGGCGCAGCGTGCGTGTGTGTGTACGGTCTTCCACCGAGAGGCTCTCGACGGCATCAGCGCGAGTGCGTGGTGTAGCGTTCCCGGCCGCATTATTTACTAATAGTAACCGTTGCAACTACTGTGCCAGGAAATCTCCTTCCATCTGTACACCGGGGGAAAAAAAATTGAGAACATAAGAGGGCCTGTACTAAACGGTATCACACTCTGGAACGTGACTTTGGAAATATGGAGTGGAACGACTTTTTATTTGTATACCACATGGCGCTGTCGTTAATGTGGTGTTGTAGTTTCATCTATTAAGTTAAAAAAAAAACGCCGGTAGATCCCACGCCCTGTGGGAGTCAGATGTTGTCACAGACCCCGGTAAACGAGGCGCAGACGCCGGACTAAATTCCAAAGCCGACTTATCAGCTTCCGAAAATAATCCCACGAAAGCAAGGACAATTAAGAGTGGGCCCTCTGGTGCGCCAGCGAACGCCGGTTGCTGTCCAAAGACCGAGTCAGAGCCCAGAGTTGTCAAAACACAACAAAATATATTCTTCACACAAGGCAGTTACACACACACTTGCACACTTAGGCTAGACACAACACAATACAAATCAGATGGGTATTAACAAACACAAGAAAATAACGACAAGCACTGAGAGTCCAACACGTAAAACACAAAATAAAAAGGAACACGAAGTGTCCAATCGTATTCACCGTGCTGGTTGGTCTTGGAGTCAGACGATCTCGGCGTAGCTCGCGCAAATCTCGAAGAAGGAAATTCTTCAGGAAATGCAGACGCTCGATGAACCCGTCGACTAGCTTGCCGGGGAATCCCCTTCTTCCGCAGACGCTCGGTCTTCACGTTACATCACTTCACCGGTGCGGACTGTACTCCTTGAACTCCCGGATATCCACTAAACGATTCTCGCACGGCGGTTATATAGCTTCCAAAGGCGTTCTCGAACATTCTTATCGGTGTCGTGATCTCGTAGCATTGCCAAAGCTTGGGAAGCTTCTACTCCTTTCTCGTACCTTCGACCGCCGCGCCGCTGTCGGAGCCTTCTCGAGGGGGGGTGATGATGACTCATTATGTTGGCGCGCGCGTACACGCTGTAGTTATCTCTCTCTCGACTCGCCGGGCGAGAAGGCGTCCCGGCGCGCGCGCGCCCTCTTTCCCTCTCCCCGGTCAACGTCGCTCCGTCGAGTCTCTTCCAAGTTCCAGACGTTTCGGCGCCGTTGTTAGCGTTGCTGTTTGAGGCGTATGCGCTGTCCGCCTCTGTTGAAGTTGCCGCGGGGCCGGCGTGTTCTTTCGCTGGCTTGCGCGACACTCGGCGCGCGCTTTGATTACGCGCTCTTTTGTGACAGATGTTATGCGAAGCAGTGTGCGGGGAGCCTAACAAGTTAACGAAAACATCATGAAAGCACCAAGACTTAGGCGGCTGTTTCATTACCTACGTGACACGCAAGTGATGGCATGTCATGACATTCATGTCATAAGTCCTCAGGAGTCTCTTCAGCTAGGCCTAAGAGACCTTAAGGTGAAAGCTTAGTCATGCTCATGCCTATGACTTCGACCATCAATCTTTAGCCTTTTCCCTTCAATTAGTACCACAACCGAGCTCATTACATTGGTTTTTGAGTGTTAATCTTTTTTCGCCGAGTCTTTGTCATTTTTGCTGAGTCATGGTCATGACTATGACTTCTACCAACATCCTTTAGTGTTTCCTTCACTTAGTACCCACGTCCGAACCCATTTCAGTGGCTCTTGAGTTTAATTTTCTTTTGCTGAGTCATGCTCATGACTATTACTTCTGCCATCATCCTTTAGTGTTTCCTTCCCTTAGTAAGCAGGTCAGAACTCATTTCAGTGGTTTTTGAGTGTTAATCTTTTTTGCTGAGTCATTGTCATTTTTGCAGAGTCATGCTCATGACTATGACTTCTACCATCATCATTTAGTGTTTCCTTCCCTTAGTACCCACGTCCGAACCCATTTCAGTGGTTTTTGAGTGTTAATATTTTCTTCGCTGGGTCATTGTCATTTCAGGCGGCTGTTTCATGACCTACATGACACGCATGTCATGAAATTCATGACATGACCTATAATTTATGTTCGTCATACGCTGTTGTCAAATTATGCCAATTTTGGTACCTACCAAGTTAACGAAACGACCATGAGAGCACCAAGGCGTAGGCAGCTGTTTCATGAATCATGACCTACATGACAAAGATGTCATGATATTCATGTCATAACCTATCATTTATGTCCGTCATACACTCTTGTCATACTATGCCAATTTTGGTAAATACCAAGTTAACGATACGAACATGACAGCACCAAGACGTAGGCGGCTAGATAGATAGATAGATAGATAGATAGATAGATAGATAGATAGATAGATAGATAGATAGATAGATAGATAGATACTGTCAAAGTGGCAAATGTTCGCCAAGAAATGCTTCGCATTTGAAAGAAAAGAGTATTTCCTGCGACACCTGCGGCCAGTTGTCTTTTCACTCGCTTTCATTTCAATTAATTCGTCATTTCTTTAATTTAATTACGAACTACGGATAATTTCCCCTATGCCGTCCTTGGCGTCATTGTTTGTCGGCTTCTTATGGTGCGAACACACACACACACACACACGCACGCACACACACACACACACACGCACGCACACGCACGCACACGCACACACACCACACACACACACACACGCACACACACACACACACACACACACACACACACACACACACACACACACACACACACACACACACGCACACACACACACACACACACACACGCACACACACACACAAATTATACCGAGCGGTTGGCCTATTCGGCAAGGGAACAGCCGGGCCGCAGCTTCCACGGTCATGAAAGCCGGCGAGGTTGGCAAAGCTTCGCTTTCAAAATGTCAGTTCCACCCGAAGATATAAAACATTGGCAGTGATAGCAAGGTTCGACGTTGCGCTAGAACACCTCGAATGGTGTTCAAGTTACACGCGATTGCGACATGTTGGCCGGACGCAGCACACAATCAACTACTGTTTGGCAGAAGGAAACAGCGTACGCACGCACGCACGTGCACACACACACACACACACACACCTATGAGTACTACAAGGCTCTGTCAAATATGGCTAGGAGTGGCCTTTACGAAGTCTTTTGCATCATTCCGAATCAGATGGGCCGACGGCGCCTCGTGTGATGACTGTGGTAGCGAGAAAACTTTTCAACACCTTCTCTGTGACTGTCCTCGCTACAATTTACAGTGACGATCGCTCGCAATCGCCATATCGGCGCTTTAACAAAAGACCTTCAACTTAGGAAATAATTTTAGAATGCCGACATCACAAGCCATCGCAGCGAAGCGCGGAAACACCCCGTTGCAGTTTTTAAGGGCAACAGACTTGTACAAGCGGCTGTAGCCTGAACTAATGTTTATACCCCTACAAATACTACTGTGCTGTACGGTGATAGCATGCGGTGACAGTTACCGACTATGATTGTGTATCTATGTACCCTTTCTCTCTCTACTTTCCTATCACTTTACCTCCCCTCCCTCTCTCTCCGCAGCGCAGGGTAGCAAACCGGATCTTCCCCTCTGATTAACCTGCCTGCCTTACCCCTTTCTCCTCTCTCTCTCTCTCTCTACAGCTCTGGGGCCCGTATTCACAAAGCTTTCCACTCTAAAGTTATCTTTCCCATTGGGTGGCCACTTTCGCTAGTAATGTGTCCAGTTTCGGGATTGACTAGAACTTGCTCTTACGAATCGCCAAAAGATCGTGATGCTGCAAACACTATTAGCGAATGCGATCGGTCAATAGCAAGACGCAATAACGAACGAAGATATTTATGATGCGGACCTTGTTTTTGTGTTTAATGCCTTTGACAAACCCTCTTTTTCTATGGTGCACCTTGATCTCTTCAACAATCCGCAAGACACGCGTGCTATCAGCACTACGCCATGATTGCATAGAATTTCTGACTGCCCGAAGTTGAATACGGTCCATTGACGGTAAAGGGAAGACTGCGAAACGTGGCCACGTGTCTGCCACATGTTGCAGTGCAAAGAACGGACACGGACAAGTGACGACACAAGCGTCCGTGTCTGTCCTTTGCTCTGGCACATTACATGATGAACGTAATCCAACTCGCTCGGTGCTCTCTTCCTGTGTACGCGTCATCGACTTGAAAAATAACCAGCCTGATTATTATTTTTTTATGTGTGTGCAGAAGTTCTGCACACATAGCAATCGAATATCCTAAGCCTTGAAATCTGCGAAGGAAGGCCTTCAAAAAGGATGGAAAGAAAGTAACGTTTCTAAATAGATGTTAGAAAGTGTGCCTTATTAAAAAGAGACAGTGAGAGAGAGATAGAATAGAAATATACCCCCCCCCCCCCCCCCCCCTGTTATTCTACCAAGAGCGATAAAAATTACTGTCTGTACACCCCAGTTCCAGACAGAAAGATCCTTTTTTTTTTTTGGGGGGGGGGGGGGGGGCTATTAAAAAAAGAACTTCCACTTTCGCACGATAATTAAAAAATACATTAGGAAAACTAACGCATGAACTTAGTGCAGAAGGATGAAAAAAAATCAGATGATGCCATGGCCCTTCCTTTGAGTTACCAATAAGCACGAAAAACCCTACTACGCAATAACGATGGCGGAGAATGGAGAATACCCGGATTGAAAAGCAAAGCTACCGATCCCGTTCTTGGTAAACAGATAATCACGAACGCCAATCAGTTTAGCAATCTGGATGCATTTATCAAAGGATGGAAAGGGGGACGTCGCTCTGCTGCAACCAGTCATTCTCCCATTTTGTTTTATACTTATCTGTTTCTCTCTCTCTCTCTCTTTTCTTTTTCCCGCGAAAAAGGAAGAGTAATTAAATTAGGATAATGAACGCGGGACGCCCGTGATGCGCTCGCGTAGGGAAGAGACACAAATACACAGACACGTGCGAACAAAAGGGTGCGATGGACGCCCGGTCCAAAGGAGTAAGAGCTCCACAACACGGCTGCGACAAAAGGAACGCCCGACCCACGCAGACTCAGACTGGAGGCCTCAAAGCACAGCTCGTGTATATAGCAAAAGGCTCGTCGCGCCATGCTGTATGCCAGCTTCAAAGTGGGAGTGTTATTTTATTTTTAAATATACGCGTAAGGCAAGTGGAAAGAATTCATTCTTTTCGTTTGTTTGTGTAAAAACAGAAGATGTACGATCGCGAAATTGAATCGTGGGACTAGCTTTGTTGTTCTTGTTTTGTTCGTTTGTTTGTGCCCTGTTATCTCTCCTGGCGTGTTGCTCGCCTCCGTGAATGGCTTCACGCGATAACGCGCCAACGCTTTCGTCTTTGTGGCGAACAGCATGCATGCGGGCCGTTTGACGCACGCCCGAGTGTTTGAAAACGAGCAAACGAGGCTATGGAACAAATGAGTTGTGTAGCAGCGGCGTTGTGACACAAAACTGGGGTATAAAAACAAGTGGGTGCGACGTGGGAGTACAGACCGGGTCACCCACCGCAGATTTGTTGCAGTCTATTCGTGTCCAGTTGAACTCCGTTACGGTTTAACGGCGAATGCGCAGGAATCGTTTCAATGCATCAAAGTGGAATGATAGCAGACAAATAAACAAACGAGCGGAAAGGTTGTGATACGAATTCATCTACTCTCAATTGATACCTTTGCTGCTGTACGTCGAAGCCGGACAATCGAGGCTGTAGTACCCCGAAAATAACGAGGCGCGCAAACATGTGGTCCTCGCACGATTTGGTTTTTCCTTCGTTCCACGCTGCTCCCAGCCATATGGGACCCATACAGGAATGAAGACACCTATCCATAATGCACCGCTTGCGTGCGCACTTTTCCACAGAACGCACCGGTATTGACACACTAGGCTTTATCGGTAGACGCGCCGCGGAAACAAAGGACAGTTTGCCGCATTTGGAAACTTATCGAGTAAAAGGAGTGGGTTTGAGAGGCGCAGAACTGCGTGGGAGCGGACGCAGCGCACGCAAGCGATAGTGCGCGCGTAAGCACGGACCGTATAGACGGCGGGGAAAAGTGAGAGGTTTCGCGGCGTCCGTAAGAAAGATGCAAGAGTGCACTTGACGCGGGCCCACTGTTCGGGCCAGCCGCCCCCGCCACCGAGGCATGCGCAATGAGAAAAGCCAAGCCATGGCAGCGGCAACAGAGGCAGCATGCAGGGGGTGCTATCGGCTGCTGTCAATAATTGACGCGCTCGCCTAGGCATACGACGATGTATGCCGAAGGAGAACCCGGCGAGAAGAGGAAAAAAAAAACGAATGCGAGAGGAGGCAGTAGCGGGAAGTGCGAGGCTGGTGGGTATAGGAGGGGGGCGGCGGCATCAGTGATGGAGGGAAAAGACTACTGAGGTTCTTCGGGGTGAGGCGTGGATACCGAGCAAGGGGTATAGCAACTGGGGCCAGTGGCAGGGGGAGGGGGGCCGCTGCTTCTGCTGCTTCTGAGAAACATGAAATATTGGGGCAACGGACCACGCGGGAAACATTAATCTTGCACCCCATCTAAGCTCTTTCTATCCCTCGCCCACGACGGGCGCGCGGAAAGAGGCAGCTCGCCGAATAGCGTATACCCGCGCGCAGGCGGGCGCGCGCGCGCGCGCGCGCGCTTCGGGCGTCGAAGCCGTCCCGATGGTGCATGGCGTAAAGACAAAACACGCGGGCGAGGGTAATCCATTAGAGAAGAGGCCGAGGAGGGGGGCATATAGCTCTCCCGCGGCGGCGGCCGTGGCGGCGCCGGCTTCGAGGAGCGCATTTCCATCGGGCCCCGTCTCTTCAACCCGCGCGCGTGTTGATCCCCGTGTTCTCCGGCAGACCCGGCGTCGGCGGCCGACCGGCCTCGTCTCCTTGGTTGCCTCATTCTTCTCTCTCTCTCTCTCTTCTCTCACTCTCGCACTTCTTCCGCGTGCGCTCCTTAAAAGGGTTCCAGCAGCTATAAGATGGCTGCACGCTCTCGATTTGCAGGCTTGTCTTGCTTCTTTTCTTCTTTTTCTTTCCACCCTATCTATTTATTTACTTCGTTCGCCATCCTCTTGCCCCTTTAGGGATCAAGGCTCTAAACTTCCTTGTTGACCCTTGTCGTCCCAGCGACGAAAAGATAAAGTAATAAGCCGGGAGGGACAAGACGACGGCGGCGCGCGACGCACGCTGCCCGCCGCGTACATAAACGTCGGGACGCTAAAGGGTTCGTCCTGTGGCTTGGAAAGCCATTAAGGTGCCGGAGCTGACGACGCGTGAATTATTTGTCCGCGCCGGAACGCGCGTGTCCGAACGCGGCAAAGTGCGAACGTGTCTACGGAGACCTTCTCTCTCGTTATTTTTTATTTCTTTTTCCTATATTTAAACTTTGCGAAGCGCGCCTCTTGCATGTGTCTCGGCCTTTTGCCGATGCATTGTCTACGCTGATGAGCTCGTTGTTTGTCACATAAAGGCAGGCATGATAAATTATGCAACAAATCACGTGGCACGGCGTCAAGCAAGAAATGTGTGAGCTAGTTCCATGTGCCCATATGCCAAGTTATATATATATATATATATATATAGTTAAGGATCAAGTGAAATGTATTCGAAGGCAGGGGAAAAGTTGGTGAATAAGCTTGCAGAAAAACCTACCTACAGGATCACAACACTGCTTTGTCAGCGGGTTCAGCGTGAGGACTGAGTAAGGTATGGGCTTGCGTTCAACTTTTTAGGCAAAGCAGCATATAATGACCTTGGTATAGACAACCGTACATCCTTGTTCGCAGCCTCCTCTTCTCTTTGTGTCAGGCCTGAAACTGTAATGTTGTAGACTAATACAATCAAGCACTGTTTAATTTTTGCACCGTTGTATATTGACACTTCAAGTTTATATTGGCTCACGGTCAAAGAATTTTACGACAGCTGTCAATGATAGTAACACGTGGCGCAGTATTAGAATAGAGACGGAACTTGCCCCATAAGGTTGACAAGGAAACGGGCCAAGTGGTTCCATTTGGTGGCATCCGCGCAAAACTTGTGCATGATAATTCACTTGTATCTCAACAAAAAATATGCTGAAGAAAAGGAAAAAAGATCATCAGAAACGGAACTGCATTTTACAGAAACTTCTGTAAGGTCTGAAATTCATGAAATTGAATTGATAATAGAAGCCTCGTAACCTGAGCAATGAAATGAGTAGGCAGGAGGCGCGAATACCGCGAAAACTTCAGCGCTTCCAGAGTCAGAGGAATGCGATTGATGAAGACCTTTAAAACGAAAGAAAATTGTTTAAAGCAGCAATCCTGGAATCAGACGTGAGTACGACCGCAAGAGGGCAATCCCTAAAGCAAACACTGGTCGGTAGGGATCCTATAAATAAATCTGGTGAAGGGCGGGTCGATTGTTTTAATGGGAAGACAGCTCCCGAAAGCTGAAGTGTTTGTCGACGGGATTAAGCGGTCTCCGCGAATAGCGTAGCTCCGAAGAGACTCTGGATAATAAATAACGAAGACTGCGTTAATCTTTCAGGTGACGTGTCTTCCTTCACTTTGCGCCGACGGGCCGTCTATTGTTTTGACGGTTGTCTTTTCTGCATTTATCCATTTCACGCTTCACCCTTTACTCAGTTAGAATAAAAGCCGGAAATACGGAAAGAAGGATCAGTGACTTACTGTTCACAGATCATGCGTACCCACAAATCGATGGCCCGATTCAATTTATTCGTCAATTTGTGTACTTCAACGCTCTGTCGACTTGTATGTTTTTCTTGAATATGCCAAATGAGTTATCGGTTGATTGATTGAAGCATTGGTCCATTGAATGAATGAATAACTGATTGATATGTTGGTATATATGTGTAGGAATTTAATGAATGGATTTTTAATGAATTTAATGAATGAATGACTGAATGAATGAATGAATGAATGGATAATTTAGTGAATTTAAATGAAGGAATAATTGATTGATATGTTGGTATATATGTGTAGGGATTTTTTGGTATTGACCGGTGTAAACAGTGGCATATGGAAATAAAGTTTTCAATATTTCAAACAATAAGGCTATAGATTTCACTATAGCTACAAACCCTAAGCCTTCCTACTTTTCGGTGAAGGGTACTATTATTGCAAATGCGCACACAGTGAAATGCACTTCAATTCATTCATGTTCAAACATTTCATGGAATAAGCACATCGATGCGACTTCTAGCAGCGCGTTCAGAACTCTTGGTTACACCAGTCGTAACTTGTACTCAGCCAACAAGTCTCCCAGGTACTACTACCCAGGTACGTTAAAAATGGAGTAGCCATCTTTAATTTCGCACCCGCATCAGTCCATCATCAACAAGCTCAAGTCAGTTGAAAGCAAAGCAGCCCGTTT
The DNA here is from genome assembly GCF_013339745.2 of Dermacentor silvarum. Lineage (NCBI taxonomy): Eukaryota > Metazoa > Arthropoda > Arachnida > Ixodida > Ixodidae > Dermacentor > Dermacentor silvarum. The sequence continues at coordinate 220,678,274 of NC_051155.1, forward strand.
CATTACGAAAAATTATTCTCGAACGTCCAGCATCACTAATATTAAAATATTTCTAAATTTATCCTCCCAAGGAAATCGAAGACTGATAGGACGTCCTTCGCGTTTTCACAAGCTTGATCACTGCACGTAGCTTTTCAGCGCATCCCACATCAGGCCCGCCCGTCGTATCTTCCCGTGCCTGGATCATCACCTTAAAGCGCGGCGCGTTCATTATATCACTGGAGTATGTTACCAAATCAAATCTTATTCATTCTAAGTCACGATGAATTCCTAGAAAAAGTAAAACACTGTTTTTTAAGACAACACGCATAGCGTTCGTTTGCTCATTTGTTCAAGACGTCAGTGTGTTGTTGGGCTATATTTTTTTTGTTATAGATTTTTTTCTCACCATATTTTTGAGGTTCCTTGTGCACATCGCTTTGTTTTGGGTTAGCACCGAGTTATATGTACTGCTTTAATTTTTTTCTTGTTGTATTCTTTTTTATTTTAACATGTAGTATCTTTTTGAATGTGTAATTATTTTAACGAGGAATAACTATCTATTTAAATTATATATTGTACGTATTATTGATTTATTGTAACACCTGTATGAAGGGGGGGGGGGGGCGGGGAGGGGGGGGTAATGGCCATAGGTGTTTTCAAAGTTTTCTTTTTTTTAACATTTGGATTATGCTAAATTAGGCCAAATTTCTTGTGCACAAGGTGGTTAACACCAAGTTCGATGTACCGCTTTTCATTTTTTTTCGCTTGCGTTCTTGATTTATTATAATAGGCATTATCTGTTTCAATGCACACTGCATTTATCACTGCTTAAATGTAACACCCCTAAATGTAATGCCCGTATGAGCCTTTAGGGTTTCTTGAATAAAATTTCTTACAAAAAGGTATGTATACATATAGTTTTTCAAGAGCTTTACGGGACAGTCGGAATGCTTGCAACAGTCTAAAAGAAGGTGTCTTACACCTTCCTCGGATTCTTCAGAGCAGGAAATTGGACTATTCACTTTTCCTGTTCTGTATAAAAAGCACTTCTTATAGGCTGTGTCAGAGATGTGTTCGTGCACGTTGATAATGTATGCGTGGCGTGTGGCCGCTGCTACTCGTCGAGTCAAACTTTCCGTACGCTGCTTTTTCACTTTCATTCCTAATTGGAATGGCAGACAGTGCCAACTGCAGCACATGTGGTGTTGAAGAAACCACCAAGCATCTTTTATGTGACGGCCCCATATACGAAGATGAGAGGATTGCCCTTCGGATGGCTTTGGGGCACTTAGACGACAGGCCTTTTACAGAGGAGAAGATCTTGGGCCCGTGGCCTCGTGCGTCTGCTATGTGCAGGGCTACAAATGTGCTGCTGCGTTTTTCGAGGTGCACTTTCCTGTATAACCGCCTGTGACGAAACTCAGCGATGAACGCTTGACTATGTAAATGTGCAGGTTTGATTGTGTAAATGTGCAACTCCTCTCCTCCTTCACCTCTTTCAATCCCTTTTTCCCCTTCCCCAGCGTAGGGTAGCCAACCGGGCTCAGCCTGGTTAACCTCCCTGCCGTTCCCTTATGACTTTTCTCTCTCTCTCTCACAGAGGTTGAATTGAACTTGTGTTCTGATGTGGTAGCTGTGTCATGACTCGTGAATTATGCGCATGATCTCCTCTTTAATTCTCCTTCATTGTTATTTGCATGTCGCTATTGCTTTATTCTGCGCAAAGATGTTTATCTTTTATCACAAGTAACAACCGAGGAGTACCACCCTACGTTTAATAATAAAAATAATGTATAAATTGATTGATTTATTGATTGAATAGTTGATTTATAATTCACTGATTGATTGATTGATTGGTTGATTGATTGCAGGTGGTTCATCATCGGTGCACAGAAAACTCCCCAGCTTCGCCGAACCTATCCCGAACGTGACAGTGGCAGCAGGTCGAGAGGTGACTTTGACCTGCGTCGTCGACAACCTCGGGAGTTTCAAGGTGCGAAACAACAACGGCATGTCGCGTGTCTTGATACAGCAGACTTAGAATGTTGGCCCGCGGAGTCAAAATCAGCGCACATCCATATCACTGCTGAACATGCTTAGCACATCGTTCCCGTGTTCTCTAGTCACTCGTGGGATGAAAAAATTGGAGGACGCTTAAGCTTCGAATTTAAGAGTGGAACGCGATAGCGTTATCGGGCCCCGTTCGCATCGCATTTTGTAGTGAGAGCTACATTGGCTGCATTCTCGCCTTGTCGCTGTGGACGGTGGCCGCACCGCGAGCTGAGCCGTCGCCTAGCAACCGCCGCAGCTGGCAGCGCCGCTCACCGCGCCATCTGGCATGATGGTGCGGTGAGCGGTGAAAAGCGGCCGGTGAAACCGCGAGCTGAGCCGTTGCCTAGCAACCGCTGGCGTTGCATCGCCGGAGGAGCCGGCGTGGCATCGTATATATAGAAGGGGCGGCTCGGTGGGATTCGTCGGCAGATATGGAAAGGGAGTCGGAGAGACTGAAAGAAGCCAGGCTTCGTTGTCGGAACGAATCCAAGAGGAGGCAGCGAAACGAGGAGACGGAGGAAGAACGAGCAGCATGGCTCGAGAAGCGTCGTTAGTACGAAGCGGCCAGGCGAGTGGCATTCAGATGAGGATGGTTCTTCGTCTAGTTCGGCATCTCTTGCCAGGGTTGCGGATCAACGATGGAATGAAACACCAAGCTAAACAATAACATTAACCGTACCTCTCGCTACGCACACCCAGGCATAACTGAGTTAAGCCACAGCCAATTTTTTCTTTGAGTAGGCTTCACTGCAGCACAGAACGTGGCAAAGTCAACTCACAAAAACTAAGATTTATTTATTTATTTATTTATTTATTTATTTATTTATTTATTTATTTATTTATTTATTTATTTATTTATTTATTTATTTATTTATTTGTTTATTTGTTTATTTGTTTATTTATTTATTACATACTGCAGTCCGAAGGCAAAGCAGGAGGGGCAAAAAAGGGAACATAGTGAAAGAAATGAACAAGTTATACAACATGTTATAATAAACATTGCAACTGAAAGACAAGCATACACTAACAAAGGTGATTAAATATACATCTGTAGAAAAAATTGCATAACTATGTATTTACAGTTTTAAGTACACAAGGGTAAAGCAAACACATCAAAATTTATACACAATCAGTTTAAACACAATCAACAGTTTTGTGCACACAAGGGTAAAGCAAACACAACTTAGATAATGCGTTGACATAATGTAGTATGGCAATAACAACAATGTAGTTTAGAAGAAAACATGCATGTGTTTTTCGAAGTCAGGAAAGCCACGTTCTGGAAAAACATTTGAAGGCAGTGCATTCCATTTGTTAATGGTTCGCGGAAAAAAAAAAAAAAAACGAGTGTTTGAAAAGGTTAGTATGTGCAAAGTACGGTGTCAGATCGTGATTGTGACAATGTCTGGTTTGCCGGGAAGAAGAGGGGGAAATGAATTGGCCGGGATCGATACTAAACTGCCGATTTCGGAGCAGGAAAACAAACTTGAGCCTCGCGATCGCTCTGCGCTGTTTCAAGAGTGGAATGTTGTTAGTAGCGGGACTCTCCTCCTTCGTACAACGAAATTACTAAGCACTTTTACTTGGCTCGTAGGATCTACCCCCTCCCACATCGTAAACTCAATAGACCTCAGGCTTTAACACTAAGGCTTCTACAGCCGGGGGCATACCCAAACCCCCTACTTCTTCACAAAATGTACCCCGAAATTCAGACAACAAATGCATGTGCACGTGCATGTGCACTCTGGCGGTGTCCCGCGTTACGCGGTGATGAAACCAACACTTCTTCACGTTGGGATGCGGTTCTACGCAGCCCCAACCTCGAAGAACAGTTGTGGGCTGTCCAACGGGTCCGCGACGTGGCGGTCAGGCTCGGCCTCTCGGTCCCGACGTGGGAGCGGCCCGCTGCGCGCTAGCGCGCGCCCTAAAGGACACTAATAAAGTTCTTCATCCATCCATCCATCAGTGATGAAGGTGAATCAAGATTGTGGTAGGCGCTATAGATGAATCTTACTGCTCTCCTTTGGACCACTTCTAGTTTATTAACATCCTTTTTAAAATATGGGTCCCACGCTACGCATGCATGCGTAATCTAGACGGGGTCGAATGAAAGTATTAAATGCAAGAAGTTTGATCTGAGATGGCGCGTTTTTTTAGTTTATGTCTAAGAAATCCTAGTTTTCTTGAAGCGGAGGAACAAACGTCGTCAAGCACCGATCCCCTTATGTCGGCTTCAATTTTAAACAGAAATGCATTGCTGGGAAGACGTTTTTCCAGGGGCAGTATAAGTCGTCTTATATTTATATGTGAAGGCCCTAGGACCTCTTTTTATTATTTTATTAATTGTTTGCTACTGCCCCTACGCGCGCGCGTGTCCAAAACGCATTAGGCAGGCCAAGTCCCTGTTTGACCTACCGAGGATGCGAGCGCCATCTGGATAAGTTTTTCCCAAGCAGCCTACCCGAGCGCGCCGCTGTTGGTATGGTAGAAATGCTCGAAAAGAGGCTTGTGTTTGAGTTTATTCGTAACAGAATTATCTTTTCTCGTACATTCAAATTACAGTCCGACGCCACCATGCCTGCAGGATGTGGTTAAGTCGTACTCTACGATTTGTCTGACAGATTTCACTGTGAGAAATTCAATTTTGTTCACTAAAACTTTGCGCCAAGCAGAGGGCCTGCGCGGTCTGGGTGGTTCGGGATAGTTCTCTTCTGCACTAACACCTGGCGCCACGCGGAGGGCCTGCGCGGTCGGGGTGGTTTGGGATGGTTTTCGCCGCCACGGACGCCGACATCCACACCAACGTCGGATTTTCTGCGACCCGGGGCCCTTAACACTCTCGCGTTAAAATACATCGATTGAACAAGTAGCTGCCAAATTAGAGGCGGGACAGCGCTAGCTTTGCACAATTGCAGGAAATAGACGCTTAAACGACAGGGACTAAACGAATGGCACAGAACACGCCATGCGCCATTTACAACTGTAGTACTGAAGGACGCCGGAACTATATATGTATATATATAGCCTATAAACATTTTCAGCATTCCCATACAAGAACCGCAAATATTTCGATCATGGCCGTGTCGTGTGGTACCTATTTCCTGAGCTCAAGCCAAAACTACTCGTTTTGCATGGCACACAGAATGACCAGCAAAGGGGCAAACTTTTGAATAGCTAACGGAAGCATACAGGGCAAAGCTCACAATATGGACTCGGGGTCCGTATTCACAACAAAAGTTTCCACGCAAGAACTGTTCCTAAGAGCTGGTTGCAGCCAATCATATTATATGGTCGCAGCCAGTCATATTCGACATGCTATTATCTAAGGCGACCGTATACCAACAGTTATTGCGAAAGAAAACTATTGTGAATTCAGCACCTGTTAAGTAAAAGTCCAATCTTTAAAAGAAGCCGTTTAAACCGTTTCCTATAGCGATATGCAACACACTCACAGTGCTTCCGGAACGCTCAAACGCGCAACGAAGCTGGAAATGTATGTTTTCGCGCCCTTTTATTATAGCTTGGGACCAAGGAAGGAAGGCGGCGTACAACACAGTCGAGCGATGATTGACGCTCAGGAGCGCGGTAACCATAACGAAAAAAAGAGAAAACATAAAATTAAAAAGAGAAGAGACGGTTCGTAACCCAGCTGTCGCCCAACCGGCTGTTGCACTCTGCCGGATATATAAATACCTATCAACATCTGCGGGTGCGAATTGGTCGTCGTCGTCGTCGCTACACCGTGCAGCAACGAGGGACGCCGCGGCAGAGACGACAAGCTGGGCCGAATGAAAGCAAAACTCCCTCTCTCTCTCTCTCTTCCTTCTCAGTTTCGACTTCGTCGTCGCTCTTGCACACCTTGCGCCGAAAGCTGCTCGCTCAGCTGAGTAACATTGTGCGCCGCCGTCCCGACTTCCCCCTCTCCATCCCTTATTCTTTCTTTCTTGCCTCATTGGCAAAACCGGGACCCTCTCTCTCTCTCCCTCCCCCACACGTCAAGCGGACCTTTCAGCGGACGCGGAGCCCGTAACGGCGTTTGTTGCGCGGCTATTTGGGCTTCGTCAAGTGAGGCCGCCGCACCGCGCTACGTGACACGACTTGTTGGCGAACTTTAATGACGCTTCCTCTGGGCGGAATCGAGGGTGCTTCCCACCACGTTCTTTTTTTTTTCTGTTTCTCTTGTTCTTCTTTCGCGATTCTCTCTCCAGTCACCCTACCTTGTTTCCCAGGCCCCTGGCCCTTCGACCTCCCTCCCTTATGCGAGGGATGATACTGCTGCCAGAACTTCTCCTCGCTCCATGCACTATTTACGTTTTTTTTTTCCCCACCATCTTTGGTTCGCGGTCTATATTTTGCCGTTTATTTTTTTCGCGTGTTTCAAGCACTCATTTCGGTCGACTCGTCTCGTCCACCGCCCACGGTTTTAGTAGTGCGCGCGGCCGGCCAGGCGGTGTCTCCGGAGCGGTACAATGCCGCCGTGTGAAGAGCGCACACGTCCCATTGTCCCCCGTCGCTAGATTGTCAGCAACCTTGCAGCAGCAGCAGCAGCAGCAGTAGCGTCGGTGGTGTTGATGGCAATAGAGGGCGTCTTCTTTCTATTTTATTTTTGTCGACTTTCGCGGCTGCTGTGCGCCATCGTGGTATATACCATGTCGGTATCCGGCGCACCACTCCGTCTTCGACGCTTTGTGAACATGATGTGCGTGGTCGTGTCCCGGCGGCTATATATATATATATATATATATATATATGACCTGCGGTTGATGAGAGTTGGAAAATAGGGAACGGACTTCAGTGGCCACGTGATTAGGGGTGTGCGACGTTCTGTTGTGCGTCGTAGGCCTGAGTGGAAGTAAGGAACGTGCCACCAAGAACAGGTTCCATTTTTTAAATAAAGGACTGTGTTAAATCAGAATTTCATATTAAGCTTAGTTGCCAGCTTGCTTCCTCCCTTACTTCTCTCTGCCCAGTGTGTATAAATGTAGTTTTCATATCGAATAATTATAACAATTAGCTTAGTAGTCAGAAAAACGTCTTTCTTTTTCAGTTTATCACGAAGTTCTGTGGAATTAAAGTTTCGGTAAGATAGTAGACTTCCACGGCGCTTTCATGTTCTCCTTAAGAAGACTGCTGTATATCAATTCTAAATCTAGACTTCGAAACATTCCTTTTACACCTACGCGCACGGAGCGAACTAAGGCTGAATAGCTGCGTTCCTTGAAGAAGCGCACAACATGCGCATGATATAGCGGTGCGGCTTTGTAGCAGAGAAAACCGCCTAATACTTAGCCGAAAATTCCGTGCCCCGCCTGGAAGTTCACAGATTTAATTAAAGCCTACTGCCTGATCCGTCGTCAGCTTTAGGCTGCTTGCTTGCGGAGCACACTACACAAACCTTGCCTACACGACGCTGACAGCGCATCAACGCTTTGTCTCGTTCTGTTTCCCGAAAACTTGCTGCCAACGAACAACGCGGCGACAGGATCTCGATAAAGAAGTTTTGTAATGCAGATCAGCCTGGCTGCATCCCAAAACCGGGCTCGGCTTTGTCGCAGCGAAAACTTGTAGTGAAAAGTGTGTCTCCGAAATCATCTGTCGTTTTCAAAATTACGCGGCTGTTTTTCAACCTCCGTGTGGTCGATTACAATGAAGGCACAAACTGTTCTGAAAGCGATGCTTCCGAATGCATGGAAAGAGTTGAGGCAACTTGTCGCGGAGGCAATCATAGGCGGTGCAATCATGTGGCTTACCGTATGCGTTACAATAGACCCGAAACGTGTAATATTAGGGAGAGAGGCGACGTGCATTTTCGACACAAAGAACGCAATACAGCGTGGACACGAATTCCTTTGTGTATTCAGTAAAAGAAAGGATTTGCGGCACTGATCTCTCCATGCCGGAGTGCGTTTCATAACGTTAGCACAAATACTCGTTTGAGAAGTTCGTGTACGTCAAAGGCAGAAAGTTCGCATACTAGTTGCGGGAGGCCCACAGATATTGCGTGGCAACAGTGAAGTGCGGTCGATATCGTAAATCAATTGTTTGGACAGCGGTAGACAGATTAAAAAAAAGTTTTCTGTCTCGTGGCATTGTCAAGAGAACCTGTTTCTGAGATTCCGAACTATACCCTCCTATTTCGTAATACAACTGAGTCGTTGTACCGCAAGCAGCTCAAACGGCCAACGTGATCGAAGCTATAGGGTTTCGAAGTGTGTTGAAAAATAAATCAGCATTCAAGAACTCGTGTAAAAAGAGGACAAATATCAATAGTAAACCGAGATGCAAGAAAACAAACATTCCACGCGTCGTCTCTATATTACGACAATCAGCAAACTAGGATGCCAGAAAGTGTGTTACAAGCTAGCAGACAAAACCTTTGGTGGCCAATAGTTTCGCAAAGCTCAGAGGCTCTCAACATTGTCGCTGCAGAGTGAGCTCGTATAGCGCATTTCTTCATATACGAAGCGTAACATGACACTTGTAAACGAGCAGAGTAAGCGATATGCGAGAATATGTACGTGGAAGCGAGCATCAGTCGTTGAAAATCAACGAACGTTTGTCACGGATATTTTCAAAAAGGTGTGAGTGTTCGTGTCATTTGAATGAAACAGTGTGGACTTATGCGTATACCTACGAACGGATTATTTCCTTTTAACAGGAGCCACGTGGTGCACCCGAAACGCGCTACACTTTGATACTTGCGTATAGCTACAGGTAACCTGTATAATAAATGTCTGTATGCGACCAATTGTTTGGCAACTCGGGTGAGCTGTGGAATCCTGGTACTTTAATGGGCAGTTACGCGGAATGTAACACCAGCGTCCTTTAAGGATGGCGTCCCCAGGAATCAGCCTGTCCTAAGAAAGGGACAAAGAGGCTAACCAAAGGTACGTAGTTCCGGTTGCCACGCTGAGCGAAGGAAAGAGCGCGAGAGGAAATAAAGAGAAAGAAATGCTACCATGACCGAAAAAGGTGCCGTGTGCTATCCGCTTTAACCAGCGACCACAAAGGACAGGCAATGGCCGCCACTATGCGATGCGGTCATCGCGGGTTCTGAAACGTACGCGCCCGAACACCGGGTGGTGGCGCGTCGCTCGAAATTGTACGCCCAAAAAGACGTTCAGTGTGGTTGGTGTCGTCGAGACATGTTCTGTTTCATGTTACGCGTAGGTGGCCTGGATCCACACGGACCGGCACATGCTGATCTCGATGCACGACAACCTGATCACGACCAACCCGCGGTATAACATCGCGCACAACGGCCACCGCACGTGGCAGTTGCACGTGCGCGAGGTCGAGGAAGCGGACCGTGGCGAATACATGTGCCAGATCAACACCAACCCCATGAAGAAGATGATGGGCTACCTGCACGTCGTCGGTGAGTGTCCTTCTTCATTGGGCGCACTGTAAACGATCAGTTCTTGTAGTAATCTGCAATAAATAGAACATCACTACATCCACTGCGATTATAGAAATCAGCTTTTCTAATTAGTGTTAGAAATCAAGCGCGAGAGAGTAGCGCAAAAGCTACAGGATTCCTTGTAAAAGCCTTCTGTGTTATTCGTGTTCGTTGATATGTGTGCGCATCTACATACTTAGGAACTTTGTTTCATGGAGGTCCTTGCCGAACACAGGAGAGTGTAATCGAAGTGAGACGTCTTTCCGATTGCTTAAGACTTTCTTTGTGACACTCGCAATCAGCCAAGGGGCCTACTTCGAAGAATGGGGAGCCGTCGCACACGCAGAACGGAGAGAACGTTTCCATATTTCACATGCAATCACGAGCTGCTCTCGAAATGAAGCGCAAAAAGAAAACAAACATGCGTAATGGGTTGAGAGAACGGCGAAGAAAATGGTCAAGCCGAGCCCAATGTAGGCCGGCGTATGCCTTCAAAGTGCCTCTAGGTTGATTTATTCTTATTGGTCCCAGTTCCTTCGAATCTCTGAGTGGGTTTCTTGCCCACACTCGCCGAATTGTCGTGCACAGGCACCACGTTTTGACGCGCCGGGACCACGCTAAACGTGCTGCGAAACAATACGTTTAGCTTGGGCTTGTATAGCGTAATGTCACTATGGAAGCTTCACACGCGAAGCTCTATAGTGAGTTGAGTTTCTCTTTGACGTTGACCCGCGGTCAGACCCTGAAGTCTTCAAGCCATGTCACCTTTCTAGAGCAAAGTAGGCCTGGAGCCAACATTAAAATAAATTTGAAGAAAAAAAAAGAAGTAGTGAACCATACCTTCTTTATCGTAGTGGCATTCAAAAGGCCCGAAAGTGAGTCAAGTACAACTGACAGGCTTCTCAAAAACTGAATCAGAATAGCGAGATGGTATATCTGAACACTTTTAGAAACAAACAGCAGGGAAATAGGCGAGGGACAACTGAGCACTCCGCCGCGTCATCTGCTTCTTCGTCCCTCGTCTGTTTCGAGCTACTTTTTTCCAAAGATTTTCAAAAACACTCGTGATAGCAACAACACAACAACTGAAATTGCCACAACCAACCGGCACACTAAACAGCTGGTGCTACTGGTAGTCATATTGTTTGTTAACTATAGTATATCCGTTTATTGTATGCGCTACCAAACACCCTGCTGCCCCTCAACTTATTCTCCCCACCTTATATAATATGCTCCGTTCTACGGTTACGTGAGGCATGAAAGTATATGTTTAGATTACAAGAACTAAATGTTAGGCGAGTTTGCACGAATGCGTGATTGGCCTAACAGCGCACGGAAGGCGAAGACAGAAGCGAAGTCCAAGCGCTTGTCCTGTCATCTTCTTTTCTGTCTTTGTTTTCCTTGTGCTGTTAGGCCAATCATGTATATGTTTAGAATAACTGTGACTGAAAAATTGAAATGTGACGGTAGCACCCCCGAGGAAAAGCGCCACTTATTCGCGTGCTTTATCCCAGTTCCTCCGAGGATCGACGACGAGAACACAAGCTCTGACGCAGAGGTGCGTGAAAACAGCGACGTGTCCCTAAGGTGCCGAGCTACGGGCACACCCGAGCCGGTCATCAAGTGGCGAAGGGAGGATGACGCGCTCATACTGCTTTCCGGAAAGAAAGGTGCGTGTTAGCGATCATCATAATCTTAACCATTATCATCATAACCTCCATTATAACACGTTCTTCTTCTTCTCATTCTTCTTTTTATATTTTATGTTCACACTCAAAAAAGATCCTCTCCCAGTGATGTACTATTGCCCCCTATCTTATTGTGGCGCTGGGGAAACAACGCAGTTGGTAAACACAAGACAAAGAAAGCGGCGACCAGGACAAGCGTTGTCATGTCTTTCTGTGTCCCGTGTCTGCCAATTGCGTTGCACCCAAGCGCCATGGAAAGTCATTACCTGACCCAATTCGTCACGCCTCTAAGCCCATATCTCATGTCAGCCGATCCTTTGCCTGCAAATTTCCTAGTCGAATCGCACCATCTGGTCCTTTGCCGTCCACGACTGCGTTTCTCTTCCTTGGCGCACATTCCGTTACCCCGGTAGACCATCGATTATCTGCTCTAAGCATTACATGACCTGTCGAGATCATTGTGCTTAAATTCTCAGATAGAACGTCAGCCTGTACCCGTGTGCTGCCTAATCCATACCCTCCTTCACGTCTCTTGACACTGCGCCTCTAATTTTTCTAATTCGTCTAGATAGAATTTCCCTATTGTATTCCATGTCCCCCCCCCCCCCCCCCCCCCTCCCGTGACTACTTGGCCTAGATAAATGCACTCTTGCGCAGCTTCGTGAGTCTGACTACCAGTCACGAATTCTCGTTCTCTTGCCAGGCATAATCTTTTGCGTATTAATTCTCAGAACATGCCCTAGATATCGCTGGTTAAGGTCACCCTTTATTTGTTCTGAGTCACGTGCATCGTTGCAGAACAGAACACGATATTCGTGATCGAGCTGTTTGTCGACTCTGCTCCCCGATTCTTGGCGTAGACAATTGCGTTGCTTTCCTTCCCAGGTAGTCAACCTGTTCTTCCTCTTCTTGATTCAAGTCCTATATGCCCAGTTGGCTTAGATGCCCGACTCTGTCGCTCTTCAAAGAGGTTGACCAGCAACCGCGAATCCTAATTTTACTGAGCATTAGTTAACAGTTATTACTGTCATTATTGAACGTTATTTCGTACATGCGTTGCACTCTCTCCCATGACGTGCTCTCTCTGTGTATTTTATCTTTTATGCTCCCCGAGCGCAGACCAGCCAACCGGATATCGTGATTTCGGTTAACTTCCCTGCCTTTCCTTTTATTTCTATTTCTCTGTTACGTCACTATACGCTAGAGTAATTACTCTAGAGAACACTAACACATTTGTATTACATTACTGTAGCATTTTAGCATTTGTACACTCTTAGACTTATCCATATAAAGAAGCCGGATGTGCACAATATGTGGCCTATTGTTCGCAGCATTATGTACGCTGGGTGTAAGCAATGTCATCTATTTCGAAGAGAAGGCTCACTGAAGTGTTTACGAGAACAGCGTTCGGAAAACTGCGTTGAGGCTACGGGCTTCTCAAGTGCGAATGCAAACGAGCGCCTATTAAGAAAAAAAATTTTTGGGGGTGCGTGGCTAGCCTACATTTGAGAGATGGTGATATCGGCGTTGCAGCAATTCGTTTAATCAAAAAATTGAATCGAGCATCGAAAATCGCACTCAACGCAGACCGAGTCTATAATCGCCCGCAGTGGCGCCGAGAAGCCCAAGTCGTGGGATCATAAACTGCAGATGTGCATTAAGGCACCGTTACGAGCTTCAGACGAAGTCTTATAATAGTACGCACTTCAAGTTCCTTTAACATTTTCTTTTTTGTCTCAGAACTTAGCGTCGCTTCATAATGTAGCGCGAAACAACTTCAGGCCCAACCTAACGCAAGCTGACCCGAATGCACGCTTTCGATCATACATGCTCTAGGAGTGTCCCTATATAATTCCTCTTATATTTTCATTTTCTTTAACTTAGCGATAGAACTTCCAGGCTGCAGTTAGGCTTCTCGCAAAGTAGTGAATGCCTTTCACCGGGGCTTCCATCAAAGTTTCAGCCATCAAGAAGTCTCGACTTTCCCGTGCATGCTTTCAGGAGCGTACGTGTAGCAAGAGTAGCACGCCGCACAAGAAGCAAAGCATGCATGGAGAATTCTTTCTCTCACGTCTTGAATTTTGTATCACCCGCTAAGTAACGTTTCCCTGTGTTTGTCCTTAGCCTATTTCCTGCTGTCATTTGTTTCCTTTTTGGTGAGACCTGTGCGTTGATGCGACATCATAGTCAAAGGCTCCGCATCAAAAAGCGTGAGACGCGAGCGTGCTTTCGACTGCCCACGGCGTACGACACACAACGACGCCTAATTCATTCACGACAAGTCACGGACATCCGAGCACGCGATAGTGCCTGCCTGAGAGGAGCTAAAACGTAATCCCGAACGAAAAAAAGAAAAGTAGGGGGGAGGAATGTGGCAGGACAAGAGGAGGCGCACGCGGGGCTCGGAGTGCGATCGGACAACCTAATAACGCGAACTACATCAGCTGCAGAGCACTGTTAACGACCGTCCCGCTCCTCGTAACGTATTCGCTTCATCCAGTTTTTCCTGTGCCCTTCACTTCCGCGTATAAAACCTGCTCGGCCATAGCTGGCCGGTGGTGGGATAGGGGTGTTCAGAAAGCTTTGGGAAGAAACACATAGTATTAAAGAAAAAAAAGTCCTGAGCGCTCCGAAAAGGAAATTTACTCGAACCGGTCGAAAAAAAAAAAAAGAAAAAAACGCGACTCGCAAGACTAAGAAGACAGCAACGGTGACGGCGACTCGACGGCTTCGGAACATTTGCCGCGCTCACAATAATAAAAGAAATGAGATGCACGAGAGAACAAAGAACGTAGAAAGATAGAGAAAGGTAAATGGTGAGAAAGCTATACGGAGAAGAGTAAGTACGGGGCTGGGAAAGTTGAGGGGTAGGGGAAGCAAGCAGAGGAGAGAGAAAAAAGCGCAGCAGGGCTTTGTACACATGTACGCGCTGGGTGACGGCGCAGTAAAACAAGAAACCGTATAGTGTAGAGGCATGACATGATTCAAAGTGCGTAAAAGACGTACGGCGTTCCACGAGCAGCGACGAGGGTCCCGCGTCCATTATGTAACGAGGAGGACTAACCCAACGGCGTCGGCCGGGCCTTATAGCGTGAAGGCCCGCGCGGCCCCGATGTCAGAAACAAAAGAACCACGGGTGTTAGCCACGGCTTGCTGGCCTCCCCACGAGGGAAGCTGCAGCGGCAAGGAAAGCGGGAATAGGAAAGGGTTTCCCCGTGCCACGGAGCCTGCAAATGCCGAAAAACAACGGCAAGAGAGAAGAACTCGTTTTGAAAATTGAAGTCTCGAGGACAGCGGCCTAAGTGAAAGTTACGACGTCGTCACTACGGTCCGTCCCCTTCGCGGCGGCGTCGTCGAGTCCGGCCCCGGGCCCGTGCCGGCCAGTGGCTTCTTGCGATGCACTTCAGGAACAAAACTAGCAAGACAGAAAAACAAGGCCTCCCCTTACACTCCCCTTCTTTCGTCATGGAAGACGCGTCGCCATGCTCAAAGCTCGCGTGGGCCGAGCGTCCGTGCCAGAAACTTTGCCGTGGTGGCCGGCGAGAGCGTTCTTCGCTCGACGCACACGAGCACTCGTCTCTCATAGAAAAACAAAAAACAAAGATACCGTTTGTCTTTCTCGGAATATACGCCTAAGTGATGGCGCGCAAATCATGCAGAGCGAGAGCCTGGCCTTCTCCGCGAGTTCCGCGGAAATGAAGCGAAAATGTTTGGGTTTCTTGGCAGAGGCGCAATAATACATACGAGGGTCTCTCTTTGCATCTCGCGTGCCTCATTTCTTGCTTCTTTTTCTTTTCGCGTGCTCTTTATGATCACGCAAGTACCATTTCGACACACGTCGCGCATGGGAGACGAAACCGAGAAACGTAATTTAAGGTCGTGCGTTGAATCCAGAAAAAACCATCGCCGCATCTCACTCGCGGCCTTGACTCTGCACTTAGCAACGTCTTCGAAGCAATGCTCGGATCATTTCATTTATTAACTTGAAGAAGAAATGGGCATGGTGGCCTTGCTTTTGGGATACTCAGTTTCGATGGTTCATTTCACGTTTGAAACCCCAGAAAAGCACGAGGATAATGGGCAGAGTAACATCTCTACTATGTACGCCATAGCTTGGTGAATCGCTGTAATGCACCATGTGCTTGTGATTTCGGGTGCGCCTTACAGATGTGGCAAGAATCGTCACGATGTCTGCGATGTAAGCTGTTCTTACTACATGTGCAGGAGTTCAATGAAGGCAGGAGTTCAATGAAAGGAGTCAAGTTTCTTGTTGCTGAAGCCATGGTTAAGAGGAGGGGGAGGAAAGAGAAAAGCAGAAGGCAGGGAGGTTAACCAGAATAACGTCCGATTGGCTACCCTACAAAGGGGGTATGGGGAAGGGGAACGCAAAAATGAGCACTGGGGAAAGGCGGCTTCAGCGACAGTAAGAGGACATCTAGTTCGGTCGGGGGACACCAGGGCACACGATAAGCCATCTTCCTTGTACAGCTTGGAGAACGGGTGCCGAATAAGCCACATTTATGTTTTATTTTTGCATTGTGAACGTGTAGTAGTGATGGGACTGTTTTACCCCCCTTCGTGTTGTTCAGGCTAGTCGGCGAAGCACGCTTATGATAGAGTGGTTTTCAGGGAACTTATGGTGCGAAGTGCATGATATTTGTCTAAGGCCAAGACATTTATGTTGCTCCACAGACATCAAACTTGGACCTTCAAGAATAAGATAAACATTCTTACTTCGCTGTCTGCTGAAAAGCAATACAGCTGGTTTAGCATAACGCGCACCCCTGGCCTTTTTTTTAATGACCTTGTCAGTAAAATCGAGGCCGTCCAACAGCGTCGATTGAAGCTAACCGACAGGTAAACTAGAGGTCCTTATGCCGACATCACCAGTGTGCAATGTATACGGCAGCCCAGACTGCAGTTCTGCCTTAAAGTTGACGTTAACTTTGTTCACGAGAAGGGCTCATATACAGCCGCCGGCCAATCAGGATAACCAACACACTTAACAAAGCCGGCCGGTCAATGGGAAATAGCCCTCACGAACAAAAACTTGGATAATCTAGCACAAGATTAACGACGCTGACACTTCGCCAGATGTGTTCGCCACTGGCTAGCGATTTTGCTATCACTTCGTATAATATAACGTTTTGGCGGCCAAGACTCACCGATACAAACCGTTCCAACGTACACACTATAGCTCATGATGAGTCTGTGCCCTGAATCACGTGGGGGGTCTGGAAAAAGTCCTTGGCGCTGCTAATTGCCGCGCCGACAATGCCGCCGACGTCTGAGCGCTGTTGCAATGTGGGCGGTGTTCAAAACAGGGTCGCCGTTACCTTACGCATCGCTGCGTCCAGCTGCACGTGACGGCGCGGCGACGGCTGAGACAATACCACTCACGTGGAGCGTAATGCGAAATATACAAGACGACGAAGGGCAACACAAAGCTCGGGCACAATGTTTCGAACCGACAAACTCAGGCAGTGGGGGGGGGGGGGGGGGGGGGGCACTTAGCATTCACTTCCAGACCCAGTGCGCCATTCAGTGTGCGTGAAAATGTGAGGACTAAATTTATGCACTACAGTCACATACTCCGTAGGTGTGGAACAAAGTTTGTAAAATTCGAAACTGCGCGACACAGCTCCGTCGCGATTGGTGAGGTCGGACACAAAACAATGCGTGATGCGCATGGGACTTCCACGGGATAGCTCACGCGACACACACCTCAAAGAAATCTTGAAATGTACAATTATCCCCGGAATAACGCTGAACAAAATAAACAACGGTAGTTTTAAAACTGGGCCTGCGTTCTTTCACGTAATTGCTGTCCACGATCTTCTCAGCGTTCATGTCGTTATCGTGTCGCTTCCTCGTTCTCTGGCCAACGACAAAACAGTGTTACGTAGGAGCAGTTTAGTGAATGGTGACCTAGAGGACATAATCCCAAAGCTTTTTCATACATTACCGCTTTTTTATTAGTGGTAAATCGCCTTTGCTAGGAATATGTTCGCCTTCACTATTGGTTCGTACTTCGCACGAACTTATTTAGCATGAGAACTGCCCTGTGGATACCGTGGTTCCTGGGGTTGAATTAAAAAAAATACTTATCCTTTGTAAGAACCGCTTGTAATCTGCACGCTACCTACGCTAATGTTATGCCCGCTATCTCACGGAGGGGTGCTATAACGTAAAGCTATTCCCCGAACTCTTTTTATTCCAATCTCCTGACGTCAAATTTACGTAACCACCGACGTATGCGTCGGGCGGTGACCCGCAAAGCTGTCTGAACAACCCAATCAAACACTCTCCTCGTTTATAGGAGGTCACCTTTGTTGGCTTTCAAAACGAATAACATTGCCTGCACTGGGAGGTGTTTGTTATCTAATTGGCTGACAAGAGGCGAGGAGCACGCTCTAGTGGAGAGGGTTTCGATGGGGCCAAGCCAGCACAGTGAAAATAGATAACCGCATGAAGAGGGTGGTGCCGGCTTCTCCGATTGGTCCGCTTCGCCTTACTTAGCTTGCGGTGGCTGGTCGAAAATCGCCGGGGCGTGCAACGGAAGGATATAATGCCGATAAAACGGATCTTCAGCAAGGAAGAGTTAGCAGAGCGATGTCGTATAGCATGCCGAAAGGGCTCGATAACGTTTTACTGCCACGCAAAAAGGTTTATCATGCGCAAATAAATACATGCTCACCGGCAGGTGCGAGTAGCAAGGGCCTGAGCGATCGGCGGGCAGCCATCTTCTATTCCTTTCGGAACGGGGTAGTCTCTGGCTATTCAGAAAATTTTTAATTTGTTCGGCATATTAATGTTTTTTTTTCGCGTACACGTCACTTTGACGCGGTGAGCTTTCGCGGTTTTGTGAGGTCGCGTGACAGACAGGCGAAGTGGGCGCAGTCCGAAAACATTGGACCAATGGCAGAGGGATAATGGTGAAAAGGCGTTGAATAAGGAATAATTATTTTTCTTTTGCGCGGTTTTATCATGCATAATGAGTGTGTACACTTCATATCAGATGGGGAGCTATCGCGGTTTCCGTGACATCGCGTGACAGACAGGCGAAATTGGGATTGGCCCGAAAATGTTTTGACCAATCGTGGTGGGCCGAATGCAGGATTGGAATAGAAAAGTGTGGAATAGCTTTATGTTATAGCGCCCCAGATTCACAAAGCTTTTCTTTCGTAAGTGCTCCTTGCCATTGGCTGGCCGCCTTAGATAATAATATGTCTTGCATGACGTACTCTCCAAGCTAAACTCAACCTGTTAGATAACGGAGCGCTCTCGGAAGAAAAGATCCTTGGACCATGGCCTATGGACTCTTGCATGCAAAAGGCCACAAGAGGCCTTCTGCAGTTCGTGGAGGATACTGGATTATACGAACACTTGTGGCAGCGGAGATTGCCCTGTGACTGACTCTGCGAATGACTGAATATTTTTTTCTTTTCTCTCCTTATCTATTCTTCCCTTTTCGCCCTCCCCAAGTGTAGGGTAGCCAACCGGGCACGTCCTTGGTTAACCTCCCTACCTTTCCCTCTTCGTTGTTCTCTCTCTCTCTTTGCATCCGGATTGGCTGAAATTCTCTCTTACGAACACTTCTAGCGTCAGAAGCTTTTGTGAATCCGGGCCCGGATCCGGTAGTCACAAAATCTTGTCACTTTAGAATTGTTCGTAAGAGAAAGTTTGAGCTAGTCCTGATGCTGGACATAATATGAGCGAAAGCAGCCGGCCAATGGCAAAGACGAAGAAAACGCTTTGTGAATTCCGCACTTTAATTTTTGTTTGAAGCACTGATCACTCTTCTTAGAGCGGTCTTGGAGACACCGGTTTCGTGGCCTTTTCGCTTGTTCTTTATATATATATATATATATATATATATATATATATATATATATATATATATATATATATATATATATATATATATATATCACCAGATTGTACGGTCTGATCGCTTTTACAAAACCTTGTGTCGGGGGGGTTCAAACTTCGGTCACTAAATCTTCGTGTGTGTCTATAGCCTTCTTTTTTTTTTTTCACGTGTGGATGAGGAAATTGACCTGTCGTGGTGGCTCAGTGGCGTTGGCGTTGAGCTGCTAAGCAGGAGGTCGTGGGTCGTTTCCTGGCCGCGGCGGCCGCATTTAGCTGGGGGCGAAATGCAAACGCACTCGTGCGCTTATATTTAGGTGCACGTTAGAGAACACCAGGTAGTCGAAATTAATCCGGAGCCTTCCGCTGTACGGCGCCCCTCATCACCCACTGCAGAGTTTTGGAACGCTAAACCGCACAATATACACTGAAAAAATTGAACGATTGCTGGATCCATTCGTCAAGCTATTTCAATTAAGCGAAATTCGCCAACGCTTGTACCAGTAAGCGCGTAGTTGTCGACGTCATTGTGCGCTGTGTTCATTTGTTCGTTTGTAAATGCCTCTTACTAGCTCTTTCAGCGACGGCGTGCTCAATTGTGGACGCGACCTATTTTTGCCATTTCTATGCAGTGGTGGCAGGGAATAAATCGCAAACATTAAGCTTGGAGTAAATTGAATATTCTGCTAACCTAAACTACTTCCATTTCACTTCAGAGGACCGCTTTTGTGAAGGCGCAACCACGTTTGTCGTGGGGCATGTCGGTAGCAACCTCGCAATACATTTTTAGGGGCGAAGCTCCTTATAGCGGCACCCGTTCCGTCCCCGTCGTCGTAGTAGTAGTGTGTAACCAGTAGTGTGTAACCAGTCTGAGAAAAATGAGAAAAAAAATTCCGAAGTTGTGTCCGTAGCGCGGAATCGAACCAGGGACCCCTCGCTTCCGAGCGCGCGGCGTTAGCCCACTACGCCACGAAGCGGACATGGACACACGCACCACGATGGCAATAAATACCCAACATTAACGAAAGGCCGAGTTTCTAGCGCGTTTCTAACGCGTTTGTGCTAGCGCGTTACGGCCCGTGTAAGAAGCTGGTGTAAGACGCTGTGGCCTCTCCGCCTTACCTTCAACGCGTTTCGAACGCGCTGCCCAAAGCGGTGGCAAGTCAAGTTCAAGTCGAGGAGCGTTTATGAATACGGGGGGTATACTCTCTCAGCAGTCATGTGATGGCGTCGGCAAACGCGGTGCACGTTTCGGCATGTGTAAATGGCTGCGTAAGACGCTGTGGCCGCTCCCCCTTACTAGAGAGTACTGCACGTTTCTAACGCCTTTGTGCTAGCGTCCCCTTAAGCGGGAGATCCGATGATTCCCTCCGGAGCTTCGTCCACTCATCATCATTCACCCCGTGGATATGCTGTGATTTTTTTCTTTCTTGAAATGCTTGCTGTCAATAAATAACTTGTGCATGTAATTCGAACAGGTGAATCAATCATTTTTATTAAGAAACGTAGTAAGATCGACTACAATACCTAAATATTTAATTACTGTGTAATTATGATGACTCATCATAAAATGAACAAAGAGTCATTATACCACCTTGACTTGCTTTCAGTGGAGTCTCAAGTACACCGGCATAAAGTTATGTGTGTGTTTCACACATGTATCGACGGTCGATCATAATTCGTGACAGATGTGGCTAGGAGTGAAAACAGCCAGGAAAAGGCTCAACTAAGACTACACATTGTGGCGCTGTCCGCAGGAGTGCCCAGCTATCAAGGCGAGTACCTGAACATGAGCAAAGTGACGCGGCTGCACATGGGGCCGTACCTGTGCATCGCCTTCAACGGAGTGCAGCCCTCCGTCAGCAAGCGCATACTCCTCAAGGTTGACTGTGAGTATGACATTGAGTTCATAGAGCCAATGTGCGTCTCCAGGCAGCTGCGCGTGATGCCTGGAGAGAACGTGCGAGCGCATGGTTTGGAGATGAAACAGGAGTTCTTCCGACATTTCTATGAAAAAGTTATCTCGGCTCTTATTCACAAACTGAGCTGTTTCGCCGAGTTGGTAGTGCACGATTTGGCGCACGTAGCACAAGACGAACGAGGACGAATGGAGATAAATACACTGAAACACGCAGCGCTAACTTTCATCTACTTCTTATATAAGTGAACCCTACACAATTGCACGAGGTCACCAGCACTGCATTCAACATATACTCTCAAATTTGTGCTTTCTATGATAGTGCGATTGCAAGTTTTGGCATCAAAAGCTCGCCAAGCCGTTGAATACATTGGGCATGCACTGGCTACCTTGTATAATGGAGCAGGGTTTACGTCACATAAAAACATTACGCACATCCAAAGCACATCTTGGAATCTATGTGAAGTGACACTTTCGTGAAGTGGTTGATGAAATGCTATAAATTTACCAATTTCAATCTTGCGTCTTTGACGTAAAGGAAACTGGCCCGCGCGCATTGTTCTGTCGTTCACAGATGGTACGCAATGTGTCTCACTCAGCGATCATCTTAGAGCTCACTTGCTCATTTGTACGGACTATTCGCTTAAGTCGACAATCATCGTCGATGGTTTCTGAAATGTTTTTTTTTTTTTTTTCATGCTTCGACTCTCGCAAAGTTGATTTGCTACACGTAGCTTTCTGTCTTTACTTTCACAACTTCACTTTCCTTTGTTTCCCTTTCCTGTACACGGGATAAGCTGGCCAGATACTACATCCTAATTACACCCTTCATGCGGGAATCTGACAACTTTAGTCCTAGCGTCTACAGTAGTAGGCCAACGATTCTCACCTTCCACGCATTGCCCGCGCCTGCGCAGTTGCCCCCATGATCTGGCAGCCCAACCAGCTGGTCGGCGCGCCGCTGGGCGCCGACGTGACGCTCGAGTGTAATCTGGAGACGCACCCGCGTGGCATGACCTTCTGGGAGCGGGACGACGGCACCATGCTTATCTCGAACGCCAAGTACGACTCGCTGGTGGTCGAGACCGGGCCCTACCGCCTGCTGCTGCGACTCACCATACGGGACCTGAAGCCCGACGACTTCGGCACCTACAAGTGCGTCTCCAAGAACCCGCTCGGGGAGACCGAGGCAAACATCAAGCTCCAAGGTCAGTGACCAATGCTGCTAGATTGCTAATGTTGTTCTGTGTTGTACTAACGCCGCTACTAGTGGCGTAACCAGTGTGGAGAAGTGGTCGACCGATGCTCTATAGGAAATGGGCGTTCGGGATTATTCTGTGAGCAAGCGCTCATACACAACCCTTAACTACATGAACGGGGCTGAGAAGAGGACGAGTAAGGAGGGCTTAAATTCGTATGTCACGTATTAATGGTGCTAAGTACGCGGAATAAATGCAAGAATGACAACGCAGAACGCCTACTGACAACGTAGTGGCTATAGGGACAGCACATTTGACGTATCCGGCTATAATTCTGTCTGCGCTAGGTAGTTCACAACGTTTACAACACGATAATGAGTGACCCACAAGCGTACTTCACATTCGCATTCGTAACCCTGCTGACAGACGGTCTTTACTGTCCTGGTCTTATTTCACTTTGTTTCGCGTCCTGATACACTGTGCCAAGTAACACCGCTGTTCTTTATTAATCTTACCAAATAAGAACCGTGATAAACCCATTCTCTTAAATACATGCTGTTTAGCGGTACTGCCAATAATCACGTCTAGGTGGAATCTGGAAGACTTTTGTTCTTTGGGCTGTTTCTAAACACCCTTTTGCACGCGCTGTGGCAGCAGTGCGTTCATGACCCCGGAAAGATTCCGGTCGTGTATTTTGACAGTAAAGTTCTCAATGGAAAAAGACATATTGTGTCCCACAGTATTCTATAGGATCATGCTCTCTGCGTCCACAGATACAAGGAACGTGCTCCATGCATAGAGCTCATGTAAGCAGAGAGAGAGAGAGAGATAAACGAATAGGGAAAGGTAGGGAGGTTAACCGAGGAGGTGCCTGGTTGGCTACTGGGGAGGGGGAAAGGGGAAGAATAGATAAGGAGAGAAAAGGAAAAAAAAAATTGGAGTCAGTCATTCGCAGAGACAGTCAAGGAAGAATCTCCGCTGTCACAAGCGTTCGTACAATCCAGTACTCTTCACGAACTGCAGAAGGGCTTTTGTGGCCTTTTGCATGCAAGAATGCATAGGCCATGGCCCAAGAATCTTTTCTTCCGAGAGCGTTCTCTCATCTAAGAGGTTGAGTTTAGCTTGGAGAATACGTCGTTGAGTGTCAAAAGATGGACAGTGACACAGAAGGTGCTCGAGAGTCTCGTCGCACCCGCACAAATTGCACGCCGCACTGTTGGCCATCCCTATTAGGAACGAATAGGCGTTGGTAAATGCGACACCCAACCACGTGCGACACAGTAAAGTTGTTTCACGACGGGAGAGTCCAGGTGGTAGGTGAAGTCGCAAGTTAGGGTCAAGAGAGAGCAAACGTGAGTTGGTGAAACCCGGTGAATTCCATCGCAGAAGTGTCATATGGCGAGCAATCGATTGAAGTTGCCGCGCAGCATCCGTTCTTGAGAGTGGTATAGGAACCAGCTGATCTTTGTGATGAGCCGAGCGTGCTGCTTCATCTGCGCTGTCGTTGCCGACAATTCCGCAATGGCTCGGCAACCATTGAAATACAATATCGTGTCCTTCTTCGAGAGCGTGATGATGAATGTAAGCAGCTTTCTTGTTGTATTTATCACTACAATTCACTTGTCAAACATTCTAAGAGCACAGCAAAAGTGGTACCATCTGGGGAGTTCTTTATAGGTTTTTGTAACTTCTGTCGTTCTATAGGGCTTAGCCGGAAGTACTTTGGGAACTCTGTAAAGTAAAAACGCTCTGACGGACCTCAAAAGCACGTATGCACCCATAATGTACGCGGAATTCTAAAGACTGGTATAATCAATTCGCAAACTTGTGATCCTTCAGTTACACATCATCTCCAAGTTTTATCAAGTCCACTGGTTCTACCAACTTTTTATTTGTTTGTGAGTAACACAAGTATCGAAGTACGGTGCTAGAAGAGAAAATGTTCAACACCATACGCACTAGTGGGGACGATGCCTGACGTTGAATGTGTCAGCCTCTTCACTGACATGTTTAAATATTGTTTTTCAGTCGAAAAAATCAGTGAGAAATACTTTCTTAAAGCTGAACCTATTAATCAAGACAAGCGAGCTACTCCTTCACTAAATTCATGTTGAACACTACATCGTATGACTCAATATCTGCAATTCGAGCATCATGTCATTGCCCATGAACGCCACCGAAGACCTTCCAAGCCTTACAGTGTCGAGCCCAGCAAAACAAGGGCCTCGTGACATCAGTGCAGATGCGATGCTCACTTTAACGGTTTCAGAATCTTGACTATTGCAATAAGATTACGATAAACTCATTATAAGTAAATATAGTAAAATAACATTAACGTCTTGGTTGGTTCCTATATCTATTCCAGTTTTACGCTCCTACACGCCATCAATAACTGACCGTCGCCTTTATAATAAGCCAGTGCAGCTCTGTAGTGCAAATCACACATTTTTGCACCATAGTTATTGGGTGAAAATTAATTTTATTCAGTGGTCGAGTGTATAATGTTCAACTTGAGCCTATAGATGCCCATGCAGTACTCATGTACAAGTAGATGACGCTTAAAAACTGCAGATCACTAGTAACTTACACTGCTTGAATCGTTTTGCGGAAAATTCTTTTTCGGAGGGGCTTTAAGTCTTTACCTGTTGATGAAAAAAAAAAAGTGAAGAGAGGCCCTTCAGTATTCGCTTCACATTTTGGCGTAGTGCTTCTCGCGCTTTCACGGATGACACGTTATGCGTTGGGTATCGCTTTTCGTTTCATTTAACACGACCGTGTTCAACATCCTCGCAGAAATACCCAGGCCGACGTCTTCGACTGTCGCGTCCTCCAAGGAGTTCCAAGTCAGGAAACACTGGGAGACAACCTGTAAGTTTGTTTTCTTTCGTGCACGGGCTTTAAGAATGACAACTCGTATAGTATAGTACCAACAAAGCGTCATTTTGCTTTTCTTTACCTTTAAGTTCTTCAATCCCTTTCCCTGCCTAGAATATGGTACTTAAAAATAGGTTTGCTGCCATTCGCGGTGGGCATAGTAGATCCCTAAAGAAAGAGAGACAGACACACAAAAAATGGAGGTATACCAGACAGTTTATTCAGACGCAAGTCCGATTTTCTAGGCTAAACAGGGACAAGGGTGTTAAGAGATGAAAAGAAAGAAAGGGATAAAATAACATTGAGTGTGCGTTCATCCGGAGATGCACATCGAGAATGCAGTCGCTCGCCGAGGTCTGTCGAAAACAGGAACGGCAGCGATGAACCAGTCGCTTTCTAAGCTTGCAGCATATTTGACAAGCGTCCAAAGGAAGGAAGGAAGGAAGGAAGGAAGGAAGGAGGGAGGGAGGGAGGGAGGGAGGGAGGGAGGGAGGGAGGGAGGGAGGGAGGGAGGGAAGGAATAAAGGAAGGAAGGAAGGAATATTCGGAAAGACAGGGAGGTTAGCCAGTTCTCAGACTGGCTGGCTACCCTGTGCTGGGGAAAGGGAGTAAGGGGAATCAAACATAATATAAAAGAGATGTAGAAAAAAAGTGTAAAGAAGAGCACAAAAAATGGAGAATACGGCACTGCGTAAAGTCTGTCTCTGAGACCAGTTCTCCGCAAGAAGCGTAACAACGCTTTCAAAGACCTTCGTCAATGAGAATGAGCCTCAATACTGGCGATTTAAGGTTATGAGATCACGAAAGCGCTGGTCGTCGTATCGGGAACAGATATAGAGCGTTTGTTCGATAGACTATGCTCATAACCGTAAGTGTCGCGTGCAAATGTGCCACCCATCCCGACGAGAAACTAATCAACCTTTGCTACACCCAACCACAAGCGACGCAATAATGTTGCATCGATGCGGGAGAAGCCTTGTGGTAGCTCTAAAGTGAATTTACTACCCCCTTCCAACAGTCTGGAAAGCCATATTTGTCTAGTTAAGCTCCCTACATTTCCTTTAGTTCCTCTCTGCAGTGTCCAACGACAACGTTTTGCGCAGACAACAGCAAAATATTTTAAATATAACCGCCAAGACAGGGGTTTGAAACCAATGCATCAAAACCCGAACGCGTATGCGTACTCTCGCTTGGCATATACTTTTAAGGACAGCCGCCATTTGGGATAATGGACTCGCAAATTATCTGAACTAGCGAATTCGTGAAAAAAGACGTCGCCTTTCTTCTTGTCCACGCTATCTTGGCAACGGAAACGCTACCCGCTTGTGAAACGCGAAAAAAAAAAAGAATAATGTCCGGTGGGGAAGCGACCACATCAATCTTACTCTTCGTCAATGGTCGATCGAAGCTTTTTAAAGCAGCGTCACCGAGTGCTCGGGGATGTAGTTGTATACGGCTCAACGACTAAATTTCATCAATAACTAATTTGATACAAAGCAGTCGTTCTGCAACGTGGACACTGGGTGACGATGTACTCTAAAAAAAATTTAAAAAAGCACAAGAAATCAAAGGAAAGAGCGCATTAGCTGAGTGGATCTTTTCCGAGCAGAGCGCAAGGTTGTCCATCTCGATGGTGAAATAAAATCACAATTTTACAGGCATCAATTTCACGTGCCTGCTCGATGAGTTGGTGCTCAAACTTTATTTTGCCAAATGACCTCCGCGTTGTGAACTTTAAGCTACGAGAAACTCACAATAACCCAACTCGGGAGGACTTTTATACATAGATATATGCGCTTCTTCGTATTTTTTCAGCAACGCAGCAATCCAATGGGCCTCGGCACCACTTGGGAACTCACGCTTCCAACGCTCTGCTCAAAGAAGGTGCGTATACCGAAAACTTTTCTCGGAGTGCTTTCTTTCCGCATCTAATTTTTACTACTTCAGCGCGACACTAAGTTTCCTGACCGTGGTAAGATCACTTTTCTTTAGGAGATGTCACTTGCGATTGCAGAGTGCGCTTATACATAAAAGCGAAGAACTTTGCCAATAAAAATCCCTGATTTACATCGGCCATCATTGAATGACCCATCACTGACTTACATCGTTGATGGAGGAGGTAAAAACTGTGGAAAACGGTTGGACTAGCCCTCTCCTCCTCCTGGATACAGAAAGACATACAGGAATGTGAAAAAAAAAAAAGATTTACAATGCACTCCTAAAATAGAAAAATAAAATAGATGGGGTAGGTGTAAACAAACACAAAAACATAAATGCGGGAGCTTTGAGTCATTAAATAAACGTAATCATGTACTTCACAGTAATAAGCAGTTAAAGTACTCAAAACATTCAACATCATCATGAAACGTAACCATCACAATGTACATCATACAAAATTTACTATGCTGTCGTACACATACATGGTTACAAAAACGGCAATCACACATTACGTAACCATGAGCGGTGGAACACGGACATGTTTCAATAAATAAATAAATAAATAAATAAATAAATAAATAAATAAATAATAAATAATAAATAATAAATAAATAAATAAATAAATAAATAAATAGAAACTCGCCGGAATTTTCTTCCATCACCTCCATCTATTCAACTAATAAATAACCTTTTTTTTTTAGTTTTTTATTTGCAAGAAAGTCGCAAAACTGTAGGCAAAGAGAATCATCGTCACGCTCGGAAATCGCTTAGCCAACAAGTTGTCAAGAAGACAAAATAAACGTCTGCCACAGGAACTTTTGAATTTCGTCGAACATTTTTCTTTATTATAATAAGAGTAGTTGTCTTACAAACGTCAGCTAGTATCACATACGGCATAGCAGGTAGCACACATTAGGGGGATCGGGTTGCGCACAGAGCACGCGAATGTATTATGAAATATCACTTTCTTAATATTGCTCTAGGGCGCAGAGGAGAGTATTCAACTGAAGAAGAAGGCACTCAGGGTTACCCTCCTCCGAACTTCAACCAGGACTACGAGAGATCAGGTGAGTTTTCTGCAGATTAACTTTTTGTTGGCAGTTGTTTTTTTTCTCTCCCATCTTAAGTTATTAGTGGCATCCGAGTCCTTTAAAACATTGTGATACGTCACGCTGCAGGCACAACAATAAATTTTTTTCTAGTATTAAGCGACGAATTATGTCTTGCCCGCCTCGGTATTCGACTGTTATAGCTTACCGGGCTTCATTTATTCGAGTACTTCCCAAGAATCATTAAAAATCATTTTTTATAAACGAAGGAAGAAAAAGAAACCGGGAGAATACAGTAAACAGGGGCCTCGAGTGACGGGTGAAAGTTATTAGCCACCGCGAAATACGCCTGATAAAATCGCGCTGAAATCGCGGAACGTAAGAACAATACATTCACAGCCTGTCTGTTCTATATCTTCCTCTTTTTTTTTACTATCGCGCATTTTTTTTTTTCGCTCGGTTTCTCTGAGCCTTCGAAGATTCGAGCATGTACTATATTTAGAGCACCAGCACCGGTCCTTCGACACAGCCGTCATGGCTGGCGCATATACGTGTTTTATGAAGCCGCGACGGGAAGGGGACGACGTCTTATGGCTGTGTGCGCTCTCCGCACAATGCGCCAGAGCTCGGCCAAGGCCTCGCGGGCGCATTTACATGCGACCGAGCGGCGTGTCTCCTCTTCGGAATAAATGGCCGACCCGTGTATATAGGAATATAGCCCCCCTCGTCACTCGTCACTAGTCGTAGTCGCTGTCTGCGACGGCGGCGGCATCACTCGGCAAGCGGGCCGACACTGCAATTTGCCCGAATGGGCGCCCATCGTACCCGTAGTCGCTGTATACGCTCAATAGTGCGCTCATTTACGGCCGCTCGTATAAAAGGAGAGGCCCTTTACCCCCTGTTGCGGATCCACTGGCTTTCCCCCGCACAAGCCCTTTTCCTTCCCGCCGCTCTCATCTATCGCGCAAAAGCGCGATAGATGAGAACTTACGCTTACATAGCACATAGAGTATGCTGTGAGTAAGAGGCGTCGTGCTCTCGAGCTGTCGAGGTCAGGGGTTCGATCACCGCATTTGATAACCGGCGCGTTTCGACACGAGTGAAACACGCTGACGCCTTCGTGTCGTATTTTTTTTTTTTTTTTTTTGGGGGGGGGGGGGCGTTCGACATCCTCTACCCTGCCCTCTGCAAGTTAACGGAAAGTGAGTCCCGCTGACGCCTTCGTGTCGTAATTTTTTTTTTTTTTTTTGGCGTTCAAACTCATCTACCCTGCCCTCTGCAAATTAACTGAAAGTGAGTGCATAGCCTTCGTGTTTTATTGCAATAGCAATTATATGGACACTCAAAAGCAGATTTCTGCCGCCGGCGTCGCCGTCGTCGTCGCCGTCGCCGTGAGGTTCCGTATGACGTCAATGGAGATGAAATCGTCGCCGCGCGCCGAACGCTGTATGTGCGAGTGAAAGGGGGCGAGGGGTGCGCGCTTTCAGGGTGAGTGAACGCACGGCAAAGAACAAACGCGCGTTCTGCGCCGTGCTCCCAAGGGCTGCAGAAGTAGGTGCCTCTTTCCTCCTTTACAATCACCATATATGTACAGCAAACGCGCCTTCTTCCGACGCGCGAGAGGCCGTGGGGGAGGGACGGGAGGCGACGTTTAGCTGCGGCACCAAGTGCCTATTTATATGCAGAGGCTCCGGCAACAGTCACCAACGCCGCACGCATTTTGAGCGAACGCGGGCAAAACGCCGACGGCGTCGACAACAGTTCTGCGTGTTGCCGGTGCTGCTGCATGCCCAAGTTTATACAGCTGATAAAGCTAGTATCATTACTCCGTATAGCTCCCTACAAATTTGCTATCGCAATTGATGCCTCGCCTTTCAGGTGAAACTGCGACAACTTTTTTTTGACCTCCGGGGTTGCTCTATGGTCACGGAGTTCCACTGCTAAATACGAGGTTCAGGGGTCGATTCCAGGCCGCGGCGCTCCATTCTAATAGTGTACGAAGTGCAGAAACACTCGTGTATTGAGATGTACGTACATAATAAATGACTTCCGGTGATCGAAAGCTTATTCCGAAGCCCTCAGCAGTACAGCGTCTCTCAGCGTCTGGGCTGCTTTCAGACGTCGTGTCCCGCAAATGAACAAAGTATTGGAGTCAGTGTGTTCGATCACCGGCTGCGACGACGGCGCGTTTAGACGAGATTGAAATACACTGATGCCCGTGTGTCGAAATCTTGATGCTCCTTGTTTTGGCAACCCTAAATTAAGTGAGTGAGCTTTTTTTGAGTGCGTTGTCGTGAAGCGTTTCATTGCCTGCTATGCTTCCACGAAGCTGTTCTGTCCGATGCTTTTCAGGAAATGTCAATCGCACCCAGTTAACCTAATCGCAACCTCGTTTCCATGACCGTCTTTTCGATGTTCTGTTTGGCGCAGCCATGAATGGTCATGTATGGCGTCACGTGTATCATTGCACTCTGCGGCGAACGACCTAGCTTGCAACGTTAGCCGTCCAATGTCCATCTTTAGAACCCGTACTGAAAAAAAAACCGTACTAAAAAAAAAAGAAAGGAAAAGTTGTGCAATAAGGACAGCCGAGAGGACAATGGCTTATAGTAAGGGTGGCAGCTCAGTCTTATGAACAAGCTGTGAGGAACTGGGGCCGTATTGACATTCCTTCATAAGTGCTGTCATAAGTGCTGTTTCCTTCACTAATAATATATGCAACATCACAATTTACAGTAAAATTCAAAGGGCGTAAAAAAGGACACTGACAAGACTGAACAACACAACAGCCACTTGTGTTGGATGTACAGCACTCGCGCGCATAAGGAACTACTACCTTTCAGGTCATCCCACTTTAAGATAGGTAAGAGACTAATTGCGTCATTTTGTTTGAAGTCAGCGGTCCGAAAGTCATGTGACCATTGCGCTGAAACTAGTTTTAGCAGTTAGTTGCAAAGGTTGCGGAGGGCTGGGCCGGTATTTTGTAGCGATGCCTTTCCGATGCCAATGCCTTTTATCGTAACGGCGTTAAGGGCCCAGTGTCGCAGTATATCCGGCGTCGGCAACCGGCGTCGGCGTGCGATGTCGGCGGGTGGCGGAGAAAATCATCCGGAACAAAGTAAACCCTCCGAATATATTTAGGTACATGTATATTCCACGCCTTCTTATATGACATGCGGTATATGCGGGTTATATTGCCACACCATTCTATCATTAATGTTGCTCATACTTTGTCTTGCATTCTTGGCAAGCTATTCCACGGAATTTTGAGAATGACAATCCACAAACAAATGTCATGAAACAAAACACCCACAACGCATGCCTTTTATGTTAAATCTTCTCAGACTGAAATAATAAAAGTACGAAACAAAAACAGAAGCCTGAAAATTATGCAATTTTTTTTTGTCGCGGCTGTGCAAAGGCCGCGTTTCTACCAGAAAGCTCGCCTTCGTGCATAGTGTTCGCCGCCAGTGTTTCCCGGTAACCATTACGGTTGCTTAAGCTGCAGTTGTAGGGAAGCGTGAGAAGCAGTAAGCGATCTTTGAATGCTACTGCGTTCCACTCTTAAAAGCAAAGCTTAAGCGTCCTACAAATTATTTTCGCGCTTTTCGCGCTTGGTCAGTGGTCAGAGCGACGGTCCGCTCACGTTATCAACGGGATCAGCCGGCTGTGAGCGGTGGATTATTATTATTATTATTTGATTTGTACACATATACACACAAGGACACAAAGGGATTAAGGAAGGAGCAAGCTGACAACTGCCACCGAGAGGGGCACAACGCCTGCCTACTCCTATAGGAGGAGGGAATAGAGGAAATGAAAATATGAGAAAAGAAAAGAAGAAATCAAGAAATGACGGAGACACAGACAGAACAAAAGAAAATACAGATAATGTCTATAAACGGGAGGCCAAGTCAGTGTCCCTCAGAAAACTTAGCAGCGCTCGATGGGCCTGGTCACGTCTTGCAGCGCTCCCCCTTGGATGATAAGTGGATGATAAGCGGTGGATGATAAGTATAGAATAAAGCATAACGCATCGCTACGAAATACCGGCCCAGGGTACAATGAATTTACTTTGGTGGCAGTAGCCAAAACGCTTTTTCAGAAATTGAAAGTAAGACGACATGGCAAATAAAAACACGCAGGAACAAACCTTAAGTGGCACCTTATATACGCAAGTTGTCGCATAATTTTAAGAGGGTGAAGAACAGGCATAACGTGACGGTCATGTTCTCCACACCACATAAACTTTCTCGACCCTCCACGCGTATTCCAGGGAAGGAAATCATGCAAGGCTGCAGAAAGAAGCACTAAAAGCCGTTTGCGGAGTGCGCGATCGGGGTGGTACGAGATACCCCCCAGTCTTGTGGGAGGGGTTACGTGGGGCAGACGGGGAGGTGCGTGAACGACCGGGCCCGAGAGCACGCCTCGTCACTGTAAAAGAGGAGAAATGTGCATTTGCCCACGCACTGAGATAGCTACAAGTGTGTGCCATTGTTTGGCGAGATAACGATACTAGGTGGAAACAGGGTCACTGTGGCGCATAAGCTCTTGGAGGCTTTCTTTATCAAGCAGAGGGGTGGCGATTGCGTTAGTGACACATCTGTTGGCTTGTGGAAGGTATAAGCGAGGTTGCTGGAGACGTTGAGCAGACAAGGTCCTTACGTGCGATAAAGAACCGACGGAAAATTTTCGTTTTGAGCACTTCTGTGACGTTTGCGTCGCGCATGTGCATACCTGGAATTCTCATTTCATAATTTCGCCATAGTAGTTAGTGAGCGCTTGTGTTGTACAGTCTTGTGCGTATCCTTTTTTTCCGCTTTCTTTAATGTTACTGTATACCATGAACCAGCTAGCCCAGCAGCAAGCCTAGTTGAACATCGCGATTGTCTGGCATCTGCTATTACAAAAAAAATTTCAACGTAGAAATGTATTTGTGAATCCGCGCCCTGATTACGGAGGATCGTTAGGCGCTCAAGTGCACTTCTCTGAAACTCGGCATCCAATTAAGGGCTTTGACGTTTTTTGAGTTATCGATTTTGAGTGTATTGTTGGTTTCACCAACTTCGATCTCTTAAAAACGAAATTTCTTTCTTATATTACGGCATAAGGTGTTACGCTACCGGCACGTTACGCGAGGGAATTTTTTTAAAACCACATTCTCTTGATAATTACTTGACATCAGATCAATTTTTTTTCTGTCCACACGTTAGCTTTTCTAAGTGGTAAAAGGGGCTTTTTTTCGTATTAGGGCATCTTTTCGCTTGCGATAGCAAGTAGCACGTTGTATTTGAACTGATTTGTGAAGCCTCTTGTCTGAAGCCTCCTGGGCGTCATATGTTCTCCCGACATGGACGTATACACTGAGGTCCGCATCGAAATCTCGGAAGCAACCACCGTCGTTCGCCGAATGCAGTCCAAATGGCGCTGTAATATCGCACCACAGCAAACACAGAGGCTTTACTAAGCCGTGTAGTATCAACGCCTTACTTCGCGCATGTTATTGAAGGTGCGTTTGAACAGCCGATTGATGCGTAAGAGCACATACGCCAGTGTCACCGTGTGCAAAAGAGACCTGACATCACTATCGCAAGTTGTTTCCGTCGCAGTTTCAAGCAAACGATATTTCTGTCGTTCTTGTTTTTTTAATGGCACGCCATTTCATTGATTCTTCCTATCAGGAGACAAAAGTTGTGTTCAACAGCTTGTCGCTAACCATTTTCTTTTTTTCTCTGTTCACGCAGCAGACAAGGACAGTACGCGACCGTCGTCCGGTCACAACCTGGCTACGCAGACTCGCACCGCGTCTTCCGTCGTGGTCCTGGCCGCAGTTAGCGCTTTGCTGCTTCGCATCTGCGGCGTCTGATCCCTGCTTCCACCGAGGACCGCTGCCATTGGGAAACTACGCGCGTACTGCTTCCAGACCCTGCGCGCAGCCAACGTGGAGAAAAATGAAAAAAAAAAGAAGTAAAAAAAAAGAGAAACTGAATAATGAAACGCGTTGCTAAGAATCGCATTTTTCTGTTCGTTCGTCCCCGCCATCTGCTTCACTCGAGCCGGAAGCGGAAAGAAAAAGTGATGAAAAGAAAAAAAAAGTGTCACGAACTATCACCGTTAAACGGGTGACCTCTCGCGAAAGAACTGATGGACGCTCAGTGCAAGGCGACAACGGTGCTTCGGTGCTCCTCAGATCCTAACAACCGTCGTGGGAACATGCTTCGGGCCGCTCCGCAGTGGTTGTAAGGGTAACAGCTCTAGCGCCAAACCACCGAAGCAGCCACCGACGACATCTGCTCGGGTAACCTGCGGGCACACCTGAGCCACCGACTCCCAACTTATCCTGCTCCTCCTACCCCTACTTGCTCCCTGTTTCTGTCGAAAAAAAAAAAAAGAAAAGAAAAGGAAACGATGTGCCAACAGATGCCAACTCAAAGGAAAAGAACAAAGCAAGTTGTAGCTGAATTTCTTGAGAATGGTGAACGCTTAACAGAATGTTGTCACAGTTTAGCAAGTTGCAAAGTGCGCCAACTCGAGAGCTGCTGCTGCTGCTTCTTTATCTTAGAGCGGTAGGAGTCAGAAACCATCGGTGCTGGAAACAAAATATCAGAGTGAAACTACAGCTTTACTATCGCTGTCTAGAGAAGGTGACTAAAGCTGTATGTTTGATTCTTACATATACTTTTATCTACTTTGACGTATTCATAATGTGGCGATAATATAAAAAAAGCATAAAGAATGACCCAAAGTGGCCCAATTTTTCTCACCAAGAACTGATAGTTGGAGCCCGAATGTTATAATTTTTAGACCCTCCTGATGGAGGATGCAGAAATTAGCAAAAAAAAATTAAAAATTTAATACTGAAACATTGACGTTATCGCTGTTACGTTGCGTTGCGTTAAAGCGACGTTGATAATTAGGACGCACGAGGTTCATCAAGTTTAAACTTCAAACGTCCTTTTATCAACATATCCTCTTTCCTGTCCCCTGATCTCAGTCCGCTTTATATCAATAAAGTTCGACAGGCGTGTGACCTATGCTTTCTAGACATACGGGTAACTATCTAGAGTAAACATCTTACCACAGCAGCTCTCGAGTTTCGTGGGACCGTGTGTTTTGTCATGAAAGCGGGTAGAAATGGGCTTCTTGCGCTCTGTAAGCACGAGCAGTCTTTGTCAAAAGTTCAGAATCCGCTGCATCCATGGCCAGCCTCCTCGCACACTGCAGGGACCTTTGTGGGACTGTTTTCGTTTCAAAGGACGAAAGATTTAAAGAGGCAGTGTTCCTCACTTTTCCGAGTTTCGCATCGCGAGGCGTACCACAGAAGCTCTGCTCTGGGGTCGTGCAGCAGGTCTCCTTAGTCGCCGAGCGGCTCCGGAAATTTTGACAAACACTGTATCTCCTCCGAAGGCTGTGGCAGCAGCTTCGCTTTAACCGCTCTGATGGGTTGGTGTTTTCTTTTGTGTAGTTGTATAGAAGGCCACACGAGTTGAATGCACTATTTTGGTTACGACACATCGTGCGAACAGTTCTTTTTTTGTGACTCGATGGAGGCGAGACTTCTGGCGTCCTCGCCTTTGATGGTCTCGGCTAAACGGAACGCTACAACGCAGTGGTACTTTTAAACGCACTAGTGAAGGGCCACGTAGCATTTCTGTAGAACGGCAGACGTACGATGCATTTTAGCTTCAGCGAGCCTGGGCTTCTGCGTGCTGCTAAATTACGCCATTGCATGACTGGATTACGTCATCGCGGGCAGTTGTAAATGTCTACGTCGTGCGTTGCTAATACTGTATACGGTGCGATCAACTTTGAAATGCGGTGTTAAAGAATTGACTGCTCAGCGGGCTCTCTGAAGCTAAAAGCATTAACCTTGCATATGATGCCGGGTTTGAGGCCACTGCACTTGTATTTTGTTGTAGATACATTTTTTTTTTCGCTGTTAAACGACAAAAGATGACTCTTATTACTGCTATAACTACTGCTTAGTTTTCATTCGTTCAGTGAGCCGCGAGTATATTGCGTGCTTTTGTATATATGTACGTAGTGAAGTTGATTTCTTTCTCACTATCGAGGTTACATATGTTTTGTTGCGACAAAATTTTCTCGTGACAAATACTGTCGCGTGGTCAACGCTGTCAGTGTTATAAAAGAGTACACTTACCTTAATTATACCGCACCCTCTTTTCATTACAAATCACTTTCTTGTGCTGTGTCACTTTTTTTTTTCTTTCTCTTTTTGCCTGCTCACTCGACTTACTGGCAAACAGCTTCTCTGTATGTACTGCTTGGGTGACAAAAACGAGCTTTCGAAGAAATAAAGTTGTACAGTACGTGGAGCTCACCAACCCCGTGTCTACGTCATTCAACGAACACAAAACATCTTCACGATCAACACCATACACAGCGAGGAAAATGTTGCAAGTCATCGGGTACGTTACGTACCTCTCTCTTCGGAAGGTAGTGCAGTGGGCTTGCGTGTGACTGCTGCTACTAATTGCCAGAGGTGCAATCTCTAAAGGCCTAGCTATGCTTGCAGCGAGAAAGAGAGAGAGATAGAAATAAAATAAAAGGCGGGAACGTTAACCAGGTTGCGCCTGGTTAACCTGGTGCAGGGAGACTCGAGTTTATAGCGGCGGGGCATTCTTGGCTAGTCGGGTAGCGCTATTCGCGCGTTTGCACTGCGAAAGCACTATTGATTTTCCTAAGATCTAGAGGTATTAACAAAGCTTTGTGAATAGCTACTTAAACAGTGGAGTAGTGCTTTTGCTGCTTTCTGTGCGCGTGACAGTTTAGCCCATGGTCCCAACACATTTTATTCTGCGAACGCGTTGTCGTCCAGGCGGCTTATAAAACATAAACTAAAGTCTGTCTTTCTTTATCGGCGACTGCCCTTGATTGCGAGGTGAAAGCTGTTATTTGTGCACGCTCATCTTTTGTTACCCCTCTCTGTTCTTTTTCCTTTCCCTATTCTTTTTTCTCCCTCTTCTCCCTTTCTCAGTGTAAGGTAGCAAACCAGGCACCATTTGGTTAACCTCCCGGTCTTTCATTTTTTTTTACTCTCGTGAATAGCTTCAATGTGTGTGTGGATGTGCGTGTATGTACTGCATATGTGTTTGTGTGATCATTGCGTATGCCGCACTTCTCAACCAGCACCTTGTGTAGAAGGCCAGGTCACCAACCAGGCTGACGCCCCCATCTTCCTTGTAAATTAGCATTTCTGTATCTCTCGCTCTCGACCAGAACATACGAGTGCACTGCGGCAGTCAACGTAGGGTACGTATCAGTATAAGATACACTAACGAGAACCTACCAGTTTCAGTTTACTACGTCACATAAAGCGAATTGCCCCTTCACGTGAATAAAGTGCTAATCTCAAAACGAGTGCAGACGTCGTGACAAGTTGTTATTTTTTTATTTTGGTCCAGCAGCCATTGGCCATGCCTTGTTTAGTATGCCGGTTATCGTCACATGACTGAGGCTATATATAGGCAGCATTGTTAGTGAAGGAGTACTTCGGTCAGCATACGGGAGGACGGAACAACTGCGAATGCTGAGTGTTTTTGCCTGTCCTTCTGCCGTGGAATAGTGCAAGGTTTTATTTATTAATAAACGTAATCTCTCTCTCCTCTCTCTCTCTCCTAAATTCACAAATGTTTTTGTATGCAAGTCCTCTTTACCATAGTTTACCAATGGCCTTCGCTAATGTGTCCCCATATTGAACAATTCGCGCATAGTTCATTGTCCCTATAGCAATGTAAACTGTCATATCCCTTTCCCTTTCACCTTACCAAGATGAGGAGTAACAGGCTATAGACACGCTCATCCGGCCGACCTATACTACTGTTTCTTTATTAAACTATTTCCCTGTCAACAGCATGATTGGTCGACGTTTGCTCTTGCGAACAGTTCCAGCGTAAGAACATTGTTGAAAATACGGGCCCAACTGTGCATGATGGAAGATGCCCGCGTATACTCTTAACTAGCACTACTGTAATTTTATCCTCGGTGTGAAATGACATTAGAAAACAAGAATAAAGGTG
The DNA here is from genome assembly GCF_013339745.2 of Dermacentor silvarum. NCBI lineage: Eukaryota > Metazoa > Arthropoda > Arachnida > Ixodida > Ixodidae > Dermacentor > Dermacentor silvarum. The sequence continues at coordinate 220,716,282 of NC_051155.1, forward strand.
TTAGTCATCATACGAGCGACTTCCAGCGAGCAAGCGAACAGGAGCTCCTCGACTATGTCGATCAAGATTGAATCTGCAGAAAACATGCTTCGTTGGTAGCGACTGGTCTCAATTACAAGAAAATTTTCATCATGGGGATATACCTTGTGACTAAGTGCTTCGCACATTGCAGATTTTATATACGTCTTGCAGACAGTATTTGTTAAAGAGAAATAATTCCTAATAGTATACATTTTGTCTCTTTTATGTCTGTCTCTAAAATATATGCCTCTAGACTACACTTTTCACCTCTTGCGTTCTCTCGCATAGCATGTTTTTGAAAAAGTACGGCTTTAGAACAGCTCAAAGAAGCCGCGTTATAACTAATGCCGCTGCAAGTCCACCTATATGTAAACAAAGCGCCCGTACGTGACCCCATGACGTCACTTTCTTTCATTTAGATCTGGCATGTTCTTTTTGCAAATTTTTCGCAGTGGTCTGACCTTGCTCCGGCTGCCATGATAAGGAATGATGAGAAAATAGCTGCTAGCTGTTACAAAGCAGCAACACTCCCGCAGCTCAATTTATTTCGAGTTGTTAAGTCAGGTCTAACTCGACGGCGACGCGTTTTGTACTCGCTGCAGTGGCTCGTTCCGCTGCCGAACAAAAGGTCATGTGTTCAATTCCCGGTCGTGGTATAGGTTCAATCAGGCGGCACGTCCGTAGCCGTCACAACGGCTTCTGTAATTTCCTGGTTGTTGCATTGGAACGTTAAAATAAATAAATAAATAAATAAATAAATAAATAAATAAATAAATAAATAAATAAATAAATAAATAAATAAATACAAATAAGTCAGTTCCACGCTTGTGAAATCTGATGAAAAAGCGGAACTATGCAAGCATGGGTGTATAGCGCGCAATAAATAAAAAAAGTGGGTGTATAGCGTAGTGGGTATGACGATCGCCTTCGTACCGGTAGTACCTGGGTTCAAATCCCGAGAGAGAAATTTCTTTCTTTTTCTCTCTCTCTCTCCCTCTCTGTGTCTCTCTCTCTCGCTCTCATTTTCTCTTTCTCTCGCCCATAGAAAGTTGTGTTACAATCGTCGGTACAACGCAATCATATGGTTCCCATAAATGCATCTTCAGCAAGCGTTGATATATAGCCTAGTGTTTATGACGCTCGCCTTCGGACCGTCGGTACCGGGGCTCGAATCCCGCCTCGCCAAGAAAGCTGATTTTATTTATTTATTTCGCTCGCCTCTTTGTCTCCCTTTCTTTCTCTCTCTGCACCTCCTCTCTTCATTTCACACTCTCTCCAATTCGCTCGAAACTGCGGGCACCATCGCTCCGTTGGGATCAACCTCGACCTTAAACAACTCCGCTGTTTATAACTTTCGTAGCAATAGTCGCATAGTGAGACGAATCTTGCCAAAATCACTCAACTGTTCAGATAGATAGGCGATGGCTTTATTGAAAGTTGAGAAGGTTAGCCTCGTGGCCGCATGCCTCCGATGTACTCCGAGCTATATCAAATGTCTGAAGATGTAGTGTGCCTCAATGACCAATAATTGTTTAGCTGCTCTACACATCACCCAGTTAGCGAACAGAGCATCCGTGACAGTGGTACTGCGGTGCCCTTGAGGTTGCAACTTCGGCAGCTACGGTAAACTGAATGCATAAGCTAGGAGTCTGTCACATTGTTATTTCAAAAGTTAATGATGATTTCTTGATGATCTCACAGGCAGGAGTACCTGGACATAGCAATAAAGAATATAAATATATGCATACAAGGGCAGAAGAGGCACTGAATTGCTTAGCCAAACGTTTACAAGCTGAAGTTTCAAGAATGAACTCATTATTCTTACGCTCTGATTTTTGTGTTATCACTTCACGGAGAGAAAGAGAGAGCAATTCTTCAATGTGTGCCGCAGATGTTAGCCTGGTCACACGCTTAGCATGCCTCTTCAGATGACGACGGTGGTGCATGAAATAACCCGCACATATGCGTTGCACACGCACACGACGTCGACAAGTAACAAGCACAGGGTCACACGGTAACAAAAATTTAGGGCGTCTGATTGAGGTCAGAGTTTTGGAGGATCACTAATAGCGCCGTCGTTGTACGCGAAGTGCTAGCGTCGTTGATCCAACCTTATAGGTCGAAGGTCTGCTCCAAGATATGCTCTCTCTTTCTCCTTTTTTTTTTTTTGGACAAGGAAAACATTCTTTTCAGTGCACCAAACGTGGAAGGACGGAAGAAGGCGAGTGGACAGTGCGCTCTGTCCTGCCGCCTTCTTCCTTCCTCCTACGTCTTATGCACTAAAAATGATTTTTCCCTTGTCTAAAGAATGTTTCACCAAGCAGCCCAAGCAGCCACTATCTTGATTTTCCAATATATGGATTATATCGTGCATTCTTAACCAATAATACGCCTGCGTGGGAGAGACTTTTGGTTACAGGTAAACAAACGCCAAACGTCTTTCTTTTTTTTTTTGTCAGTTCACGACTTCTAATATTTTTTATTATATTCACCGATTTTCTCTGGACAACAAAGAATTAATTTAACACAAGGAGAAATGAGAGGTGTGCCGCGCGATCTATAGAGGAATCCAAAAACGAAAATAAACATCTCCTCAGTGACGTTAGTCAAAACTAACCAAAGCTCTTATCACGCGCACGTTAAAGTTGGCAACTTAAATGTTGAACGTTAAAGTTGGCGACGAGAACAGACCAAAAAAGAAAGAATAAGAAGAAAAAAAAACCCTCATACGCAAGATCTCCGCTAACACCTCTCAGTCGACTTGCGCACAACGTTGAAGGAAGTGAACAGGGGGACTGGGCGAGCGAGTGAGTTAGCGGCAAGTGACGACAACGCTTCGGCGTTTCCCGCCGCCGAAGTGTCAGGGTCGAGTCGATCGTCGCCCACGCAAGAGAGACGCTTAGCTCTGGGTCAGTTGCTGCGAGCACGCGAGCGAGATTGAACGACGTCGCGAGCCCAGTAGCAAGACGTAGTAACGGCCAAAGGGAGAGAGAGAGGTAAGAAAGCCTGGGCATAGCCGTAGGTCCGGGTGGCCTTAGCCTCCAACGCTCCAACCCTGGTGCGCGTGCAAAATAAGGCGGAAATAAAATGGCTGAGCGAGAGCGGCCGAGTCGCTAAATGGTGCAGAGCGGGTTGCAAGAGAGGGCGGGGGAGTGACTTGCCGAGAGGCGATGCGACAGAGAAGCGACTGTGATAAAGGCGGCTCGCGACGAAAGGACGTCCTGGCGAAAAATCGGCGCGCTCTTATCAGCAACGTTACGGACCGCTGATTTGTTCCGTCTCCGTGAAGAATAAACCGTCTCCGGGTCTCCCTCTCACGCGTCGTACACAATCTCGTCGATTTTCTGAGGATTCTTTCTTCTTCTTTGTTTGAACAAGCGGATAGCCTAGCAACGCGGTGCGGCGTTTTAACCTATATGTAGACGCTCTCGCTTCCCCGAGAATTCAATGTGTTCTTTCATGCGGCTTCAATTATTAGCCGAGCCTCACCTTGGAAAACAAGTGTCCTCATTCGCGCCTTGTTGAGCGGCGTCCTGCGTTGTCATTTACGTTGGTCACGTGGTAAAAAAATTATTATGGGATTTTAGGTGCCGAAACCACGATCTGATTAAGAGGCACGCCGTAGTGGGGGACTCCAGAAATTTGGACCACCTGGGGTTCTTTAACGTGCAGCTAAATCTAAGTACACGGGTGTCTTCGCATTTCGCCCCCATCGAAATGCGGCCGCCGTGGTCGGGATAGTCACGTGGTCAAAGCACCTTTTAAGGGAAGCTTAATATGCTCACAAGTTTCGGCGGTGGTGGTGGTGGTGGTCATCGTGGTGGTATCACGCTGAAAAGTAGGCCGATCCTGGTGTTGGTGAAAAGGTCCAAGCTCAATGGCACATACCTCTGTGGGCGCGGGGACCTGTAACGCACCCTTGAACTACCCTTGTCACACGTGGGACCCAAAGAGACAACATCACCAGCCCTTGCGCTGTCGAAAAAATGGAGGTAAGCGGAGTTTGTCGTGCTATTCTAGCGTGAGCGCTTCCGAAGCCCTGGCGAAACGTCAGTGAAGAACCGCGGACCACAAGCTGCGGGAGCGCGATGTTGAGACCAAACGTCAGCGAAGAGCCGCCGACCCTGAGTTTAGGGCAAACGAAGCGGAACGCTTGCGACAGTGTCGTCTTGCCACAAGCTTCGCTTACCCCAATTTGCTCGGCAGGGGAAGGGCTCTGAATTTTCTCTCTCAATATACCCTCCTCCGTAATGAAATAAACAGCATGGCAGCGTCTCTTCTTGTCTGAATGAGATATTTTCTTGTTTTCTGCTGTAAAATTGTTGCCGACATGTATTCATTGTAGGCGCTTGTTTCGTAAGCGCGGTGTGACTTTTTAGTAGACATCACCTAGTTTACGGGTATTCGTTCGTGGCAGATGCTGAAGGCCGTTCTTTAGTAAATGAAAGTAAGGAAAAGAAAGAAGGAGAGATAAATATCACAGGTAACACATCTCGTGTTTTCTGGACTGCATGTGCAACAAAAAAAGCCTAGTACAGAGGGATCGAACAGAAAAATTTGCGCCTTAATTTTAGAAAAACACAAATGCCTCTAAAACTGCACCAAAGAGGTTAGATTTCACATAATGTATATATGACCACTTCCCTCTACAGCATTCTGTAGCAGTTTTGGAGATTCTGTAGCATAGTCAGCTGACCGTTTTAAACGTGTAAGGTTATCTATGGTTATCCAGCGAAAAAAACTGTCCGAGCGTCCGTCCTGTCCTTCGCGTAAGACGATCGCTTTTCGCCAGCTGTGGAAGAAGACGACGACGAAAGCGCGAGAAGTGGCACGAGGGCGTCTCTTTGACCACGTGACGTGTGCAATCAGGCACGCACTAGGTACACCTTAAGTAAGTCAGAACTGTGGAACAGCCGTGGCTTCGGATCAGAACGTCATCAGCGCCCCTGTTGCCGCCACCTACTGTAGTTTGCTTGCCTCATCAGTTCACGTTGCGCCGCCTTCCGCAGTAGTTCGTGTCGCCGCAGCGCTGTCGCATTTACCGTAATGGGACCAAGATGACCGCAGTCGCTGAGCAGTTCTAGGATTACCAGCAGTGTTGAGTGTGCGCACTCAACACCACGTTGTTACTAGGAAATGCTTACGCATCATTCAGAGGTGATTCTACGTAATTTTTTTTCTATTTCAATTACCACCATTTTGAGAAGCCACTACTTAAACGAAAACATATCGCCGCTGTTGCATTCAATAATGGTTGATAGCATACACGTTTTCGATCCTAATCTACCATAGTTATTTGTAGTGCCGCGTTTGACTTGCAATCATTCATTGCAGCCACGTACTGTACCCAGAATTCGCATTTACTTCTTATCCTGGATACAAACACATAACAGGCTCAGGACAAAACGCATTCAACGCTCTTACAGGTGCTTTATTACCTTTAAAACGTGGGAAAACATTCATGCTTAAACGCACAGTGTATTTTGGAGGTGACATTTAGCTTTAATGTATTACAGTTAATTCTTTTTTTTTTCACATCTCTGTTAAAAGGAATAGCCGGTAGCAATTGAAGGTGACATCTCCTTTAATAAAAACATCTCCCTATAATAATAAATAAAAAAGAAATGCGCAGTGTCTCATAGAACAAGTCAATCGCACCCTCCGCGTAACTGAGCCGCTGTCTCGCCTGTCCAAAAGGAGGACGCGGTTCCACCGCGCTATAATACTGAACTGAATCGGTGCTGGCGATTTATATATTCATGGACTGATACTTTCTGACGCAGGGCAGTGCTTTAACAACTTGTTGCGTTGAATAGCCATGGCATGCCCGTCATCGTGTACTTTGAGCTCCTTGACGACGATGAGGACAACAACAACAACAACAACAACAACAACAACAACAACAACAACAACAACAACAACAACAACAACAACAACAACAACAACAACAACAACAACAACAACAACAACAACAACAACAACAACAACAACAACAACAACAACAACAACAACAACAACAACAACAACAACAACAACAACAACAACAACAACTCACAATCCATGGACTAGAGCCAGAAGTATGCCGCAGAGGCCATCTTTGGCAGGGTGTTAAAAACGAGAGCCAAGTTACGTGATATACAAAGAGGTGAATCCAAGACCGGTGGTCTTATCGTAGCAGCGAAAATGTGCCACTAGCACGAACCGTGTTTGATCCATATGGTATCACTTAAAGCCTGTTGATGCGTCACGAAGCTGTTGTAAGTGGTGTAATCGAGCTCGTCTTAAAGGAACAACCGGACACCACTGTCAATGCTGTCACTTAAAGTAGCATGTGTTGATAGCCAAGAAGTCATGCATGTTTCTTACGTTGGTATTTTAGCATCTTCGTCATTGTTAGGAGCCGATTAATTTCAAGTGCGGAGCGAATGCCTATGCGAGAGATGCTCAGTTACCCTCTTCTGGCACCAACCGGGCCCATCCCGTGGCTGCACACTTTCTTATTCTCATCACTCCACCTACTGAATAAAACTAGCCCAGTAGTCCAACAGTGCAATCTTAGTGCAACCTTCAAGCACACACGCACGAACTCGTGAGAAGTCCTAGAAGTCCACTACCTCATATATAATATCAACGAAGATGACTGTCCGTCACTATTCTAAGACCTCTTCAGCACGCGCATGAAGAAGTGGTCCTTTCCGTCCTTGAACTTTATGAAGTTTTTGAAAGTCGTGATACTGTACCTCCGTGACGCAAGCTCCTAAGCTACTTAAAGAGAGAATGGGTAATTCTTTAAAGTCTAAAAGCCTAGCTCGTAGCACAAGCACAAGATCTCTCGGCTGCTGAGAAATTGCTCCACAAATTTTCTTTTTTTTTTTAGGACAGCCTTTCAAGACGAGCAATAAAATGTCATCCCAAATGCGCGCGCGCTTATGGGCTTTTCGCGTGACCTGCAGTCTCAACCGCAATTCAAGAACTCTAAATCTGCTGAAACCATAGGTCGCTGTCGTTGCGACACCGAGCGGTACTTGCAGGCAATCCTCTTTGGAGAGCACACGACCGGCACAGCACTGTCATCATTCGTCCCGGCAATAATCATTAGAGTGCAAATAAGCTTTACTGCCACATGACGGCGCCACGTCGTTTAACGTATCAAGACTGATGCCACTCTCGTCTTTCGGAAGAGTTCGCGCTAGGAGTCATCCAGTTCCCTCCCTGATGGGAGAGAATTTCGGGACTGTCAATGCATCTTGTGGTTTATAGAGCGATATGACAAATAGCAGCGCTGCGGGACTAAACAAGACCGATCTCGGCGTGACCGGGGTGGTGGCAAACCAGACGCGTCCTCGTGTCAATGCGTGAAGAAAAATACGAGCCTCCCTGCGGAGAAACAAACCTCGAGCACAACAAATGGGGGCCAAACAATGCCGGCCTCATCCCCAGAACTGCCCGACGACTCGCCCCCCGGCGCGTCATAAGTCCCGCGCTCCCACGCGCAGCGTGGGGTATAAGGTACCGGAGCTTCTTCCAAGCCCCAGAACATCCTTGGCGATGGATGTGATAGTCTTTTCCGGGCCCTGCCTTTTAGCTCGCCGGTTCCCGCACCCTACGGAAGCTACCCTTTCCCTCTGTCAAAGCCCGGCTGTTGTGCTAGGATCGGAGCCCTTACGAACCGCCGTCCAGTCGCCAGTTGACCACAGTGGCGTGCCGCTTCCCCTCCCCTCTTAGTTCCCTCCACTGTTCGCCCAGGGCTCTGGAAAGAGGAACCATGGGGAAGGGGGGGGGGAGGGGTTCGAGAAAGAAGGCGCCATTACGGCCGCGGTAGCCGCCAACTCGAGCAGCCTGACCCGCGAGGCATGGCTGCGCAGTTCTTCTTGGCCCACCGGGCAGCGTCGTCCCTAATCCTATTAGAAGCTGCCAACGTTTGCCGGCCTCAAGGCATCTTCTCCCCCATCGTGTGTGTGTGTGTTGCATGCATCTTTGGTCTGCGATGCGCGGCCGTATGTTTTCTTCGTCGCACTTCCGCCCTTTCTTTTGTTTCCGTTTTGCGCCCTCCCCGCGTTTGCCGGGCCCTTCCCTTCTCCTTTTTCCCGGCACTCGTTGGGGGAGAGCTACAGATAGTGGTGCATAGGTGCTAGAGATAGTCAGCGCGCACTGCCAGCGCTGGCTGCGCGGACTTGTTTCTGTCCCGAAGCCCTTGGCAACAACAATAAGGTGACGCCGGAGAGGTAAAAAAGAGAAATGCGTGGCACTAACCACGTGACAGGAAGTTTGTTTAGAGGCCCTTTCGCTGCGTGAATGGCCTGCTAGGTAGTTGTGCGGCTCTTCCACGATGACTGCCTCGGTAGATGGTGGGACGTGGAGCGAATGGCTAGTGTCAATGGCGAATGAGTCGCCACCGGCGAAGCTTGTTGCCTCTACTGAATTCGCCCCTTCACCTGCGGCAATGACTGGACGCTCGGCTTAAGGATGGCGCAGTCTTTATTCATTGAGTGGTTAGAAGCAGCGTATATGAAGTGACGCTTGCGCCAAAACGGGGTCACCGATGCCGTAGAGGACGCACTAGTAAGAAAGCCTTATTACCATTATTTATATGAGAGCAAGCTTTATCCCCGAGTTTCTGAGGACGAAAGACAATGACGCGCTTAGAGACAGATGGAGAACCAGCATTATCTCTCCGCTATGATTTACGTATTTTTCCCCCTCACCTTCCCCCAGTGCAGGGCAGCAAACCAGGAGCTTTTCTGGTGAACCTCCCTGCTTTTCTCATCCCATTTCTCACTGTATCAGCAGAAAATTTAGCGAGCACTACAATTTCTACAGAGAGCCCTCCAATTGAAGGAATATTGTAAATGCCTATTTCCACAGCTATGGTTGTCATGGCAGCCAATGCAGGCTCACTCTGTGCAGCCCACACTATTACGTGAATACGATGTATTTTCTCCCTTTTCGAAGAAGCTTCGTTTCATATTGCTTCGTTTTTATTGCGATAGCAGTTACATGGACACTCCCACTCCAGGCGCATTTCCGTCGTCGCCGTTATGTTCCGTATAAAGTCCAAGTGCGGTAACATCGTGGCTGCGCGATGTATGATGTGGGTGGGATTGAAAACGTACAAGGGTGAGCCGAGAATTGTGACTCGATCTCACGTGCGCAAGGGTCCTAGGAAGGTGGGGAGGAAGCGCGCCATCTTCCATCTCGCACATAGGCACGGAGGGAGGGGGGGGGGGGGGGGGGCATCTACTTCGCTGGCGGCTGTGTATGGCGCGGCTGAATGCGACCACGCGGGAAGTGTTGCCAACTAGAAGTAAAATAAAACCACAAGGCAAGACCCCCCCGCAAAAAAAAAAGAAAGAAAAACTCTACAACCCGCTGTACGAACACCTAAAATCCGCACGGAACCCGACACCACAAGAATCAGAATTACGTTCAAAACATGTTTTATGGTGCGTAAATAAATTGAAGTAGAAATAGAGTTTCATTGGGCACAAAAGTCTGTTTCATTTTCATCCATAATGGGATAAAATTATAAATTATCTATAATTATAAGCTCTTTTTTGTGCGACTGTGAAGTGCGGAAACATATTGCGAAACGAAACTAAATTAGGATTACAGAAAAATTTGGACAATTTTTGATCCCCTCTTACAATACGGCGGAACGGACATTCTTTATTCTGGACATTGTCAAATTCCGCCATACTGTGAAATTTGTTAGCGGCGGCAATTTGAGCCAATTAAATAGGCTGTAGCAGCCTTCTGGGCCTCTTTGATTCGTTCAAAATGGCGAAATTACAGAAGTTGACAATATGTCGGAATTTGTCAATGTCCAGAAATGCACCCCAGAATAGCAACCATGCAGGAAGAGCTGTGAGGCACAGTGTTTGTGGGTGATGATCATAATCCCTTCTTACTTCCTAAGGGCCACGGATAAGCCGCATGTATGCGACACGTGGAGCACGAATCATGGTAAAAGTATTAACTTTTTGTACTGCCAAAAAAAGAAACCAGCATTGCATGAAAGCCGCTAAAAAACCAGCCGCGCGCACGCGAACAGTTTCCCGCTAGGCAGGGCAACGACCGCTAAATTTAGCGGGAAAACCTCTAAATTGGAAACACTGCGCGCGGGCCCTATCTTCAAAGCAATCTGCGGTGAGTACGGAGTCTAGGTGCATCGAGGGCTGTTATTTCCGTATGCACTGTGTTCTCGCAACTTAGTTCGCGTTGACGCGAGAGGCAGCACGAAGGTCAATTCGCTCGCTGCTGCTGCGGCTCTTCCTCACACCAGCGTTTTGATAACGGGCGCCCGCGGTCATCGAGTGAGATGTGTTCACGTTTCCCTTAGCGCGCGTGACACCATGCTTTTTAATTTAGTTAGTAAGCGAATGTTTACAAGTTTATACGGCCGATAACGGCTATGCTTGCTTCGTACAGCTGTCTAATAATTGGCTATAGAAATCGATGCTTCGCCTTTCGAGCGAAACTGTGACTGTATTTCTTTTTATGTTGTGTTTACGTTTTTGTCTAGTATGTGACACCCACATTGCACTTCGCTGTGTCTTGCTGCAGGTTACTGCTGAATGGGCTATAATTGAGCCGACCATCGAATTTTCTTGTTATTCTTTCTTTCTGTTGTTCGCGAAATACTTCAGTCTTGTAAACTATTCTAGATATCAGGAACAGTCGTGCAACCCCACCCATTCAGTTCGTTATCGTCCTGAATCAATCTACGACGAACGTTCTTTTTAAATTTTATGTATGCCTTCGTTTTCTTTCTTCTTTTGCCAGTGCTGCTCAAGGAATAGTGAAACGACAAGAGAGCATTATGGTTGCAAAGCGGTTTATGTCATCTTTATGGAGGGCACGGTCGCTCCTTTTTGGAATTGCCCGCGAGGCGCAGCTCTTACGGAACAAATAGAACAATTCGGAGGGCGCCGAATAAATACGTCTGGCTTAACCATAATCCGGGCGCTTTTGCATGAAACCAGAGGCTGCAGGCTGTGCGGAGCAGAAGCAGACGCATTCTCAGTGATTTACAGGGTCGGTTCAGTTTTCCCTCTTGCCGTTCACGAAGTGGAACGCTTTCATTTTGTATCTGACCTTGCTTGTCCGCCTATATCCACTGCTTAAGCTTCTTTTTTTTTTTGTTCGCTTGTTCTCCTCAAAAGGGGGTTTCCTCGCGCTCAGCCCCATGACCAGAAGAACCAGAAACGACACTTTCAACTGCATGTACAGCTGAAACAACGCCTTGCTACAGATCCCTGTTTTCTTGTGTGCTATGAAAGGCTCCGGTTACAATCCATGATGAAAACAGCAAACGATTAGTTGGTAATGTAAACACTTCTTCATTTAATAACAACAGCTGTATAATGAAAGCACGAATCATTAGCAGAGATCACTTATTATAGGCAGAAATTGCCGCATAATGAAAGCTTGCTGACGGAATTAAGTTAATAATGGCTACAAAATTCTTGTCCTATACAATCCAGAATATAGTGAATTGTGATGCTTATCAGATGCAGTTAACGTAAATGAGGAACAAGAAACACGTTCGAAACATGTCCTCGAGGGAACCTCAATGACAAGGAGAAGCATCATTTTATTTATCGCTTTTCTTCAAGTAAGAAACCGGATCTTTAAAAGCTAGTTAACTGATCAACACGCACACAGGCAAAAAAAAATGCAGGCACCTGATTAAAATTTATTATTTGATGCTACCAATTCGGTTGCTCAAACAAACAAATTACAGATGGTTTGGCTGCACCAACCACGGAATATCGTGCGAAAGCACATTTTCTTGGATCAAATTAGCCATTTTGTTGCGACAAGTTAGGCACTGCTAGGCCGTTGTTTAACCGGTTGCTAATTAAATCAGTTGCAGTAACGATGTCGTTCTTTCATTGCACACATGATACGCATAGTCATGCACACTGGGTTGCATATGGTGCATACAGGGTTACTCGGTGGGCACAGGAGGATGATGCTTGCCAACTTGCACAAAGACCGTGTCGTGGTCCGTAAAGTAATTGGACACGGCTTTAATGTCTCCGATGAGATGAGCATTTTGGAAGACGAGATATACGCAATTATTCCACTGCGTTGTAACCATTTTGTTGGGTATGCAAGTACCAAGCTTAGGTCATGTTGCAACGCGTTCACAAAATGTGGTCGTCACGATCTTTGTTGAAATCGCCGAGCACGATGAGGGACTTTCTGCGGTTGACGTGAGGCAACCCCATGGTAACGACATCGATGGCCTCAGTCTCAGACAGGCCTGTAGAGCAACGTACGCAAGGACGACAGTCACCCCGTTTGAGCACTGGCGTGTGGCACCTCGATGGAAATGAGTCTAAGACGGGTCCTGGCGTAGACGGCACCTTTTCCGCGCGGTTGTTGGTCTCAGAAGGAGGAGGAGAGAAAGAGAGAAGGAATTCTGCGAGCGCCGGTAACGTAGAGGAAACCCTGAATTTGGAGCAGCTTGTCAGGCTGCATGTCAGTCTCGGTCAAGCAAAGCACGTGCACGTCCTATAGCAACGCATTGGCACCGACGTCGAAGACGTGTGTCCCGAGCGACCTGACGTTGACGAGAGCCAGGGCAAACTCGCCGTCGAGAATCAACTGTTTGCAGAGACGAAACGTCGTCGGTAGAACGAGTTGTTCGAGGCGATTAAACTCATCGGCGAGAACGCGGTCCCTGTTTTCGACGCAGTGGTGGAACGACTTTAACGACTTTAACGACTTTAACGACTTTCAACGCCATGAACAAGTTGTTGATGCAGTCGCAGTCGCTTGGCCACATCTTCGTTGGTCGACTCCCGCTGCCTCTGTCGCCGAGCTCATCGTTGTTCACAGCGCTTGGCGTGACGAATCTCTTCTTTAGACATTTCCGACGACAATCTCGATTCAATTTTCATATTTATTTCACACCACCTTTACGCCACAGAGGCGCTGCTTTCGCACGAACACGCGGGGCTGTATGAAGAGGCTTCACAGAGACGGAGGCGAAATCCAGGTTGGTAGGCTAGTAATGCTTTCGCACTAAAATGTTTTTATTCATACCGCCGAATCTCGTCGTATGAACTGCACAAAAAATATAAGCAACTAAACCTGAATGAAAAAGCCGGAAATAAAGAAATAGTCAGAATTGCTACATTTTGCAGCTGAACGTAATAAATCGAGTTGCTCAAACGAAATACGATTAATTCAGTAAGCTAACAGCTACGTGAAACCTAGACCCTACATAATTAGCATGTTTTATTTTTTTTCCTGCCTTACGTCTTATTCATTTCTTTTTTGCTTTTTGCTTCATCGACGATAACTACCTTATATATGGCGCTTTTTTGTATTAGGAATCTGGGTTTACGAAAGACCGGCTTATGTCAACGCTAGTGATGACTGCGAGCAAACCTCCACTGGTTGGCATCCGCGTAGATGTGAGCATGCCCGGAATTTACCAGTGGAAATAAAATAACCTTCTTCTTCCCAAGCAGTTTCATACCAATATCACCGAAGGCAAATATTGCGCTGATATCTAGGCGCGCCACCAATGAAGCGCTTCCTCCATCATCGGAATGATAGGCAATGGAATTGTCTAGACTTCGCCTTTGGCTTCGATTAGCTTAGGTTAATATTCTCATCTGAAATTCGCTGTATGACAATGAGTACCCACCCGCCGCGGTGGCTCATTGGCAATGGCGTCGTGCTGCTTATGTCGCGGGTTCGATTCTCCACTGTTGTGGCTGCATTCTAATAGCGGGTGCAACGCAAGAGCACTCTCAAGTACTGTGCACTGGGAGCACTCTAAAGCCCATCACGGGGTCAAACCAATCCGGAGCCCTCCAATACGGTGTCCCTCATAAGTCACAGTGCAATTACGGCACGTTAAAACACCCAATTATTTTAATTTTAATTCGATGATCAGCCTCATTTACCCTCTAAGTTCTACCATCGTATCGTTCTCAGCAGATTAAAATAAAAAAAAAACAGCTTTCTCAAATACAAAAAAAAATAATTAATATGGTGAGTGTCACTGCCTAAGAGCCATTCAGGGCCTGTATTCACAAAACGCTATTACGCTCGAGTTCCTCGTAAGAAAAAAATTCCAGCCAATTTTGACGTAGGACGTATTCTAAGCGAAGCCGATCGGCAAATGGCGAGGAGCGCTTACGAAAGAAACGTTTTTGTGAATTTGACTCTAGATCTCTAGTGACACGCACACTAACAGTGTCCAGACTTAGTGATGCAGTCAAAGTTACACAACTCAATGCAGTAGTTGTCAATGTATAACGAGCGATCCATCACTCTAAAGAAATATTGCGTGACAAGCGCGTAAAATAGCTGAAGGACAAAGAACAAAAAAAGGAGCTGCAGTTTGTTTTGTCAACGATGCCATGCCAATTCCAAGAAAAAAAGCCATGTAATGCATTCTTCTTTCCCATAAGTGATTGTAGACTGCAGCGGAAGATTTTCGTCTAGTTAATTTAATATAGCAACCTATTCGCGTCTCCTGCGCGTCCTATAGCCATCCGTTCTTTTCTTTTAAAATAAATTCTACCATTTTTTTTTCGTGATCCATGGTTATATTGGTTTTCCCCTGCTCTCTATGAAGTGTCTACGTCAGCATCACCAACCCCTCCAGTCACATTATAATGTGTGCCTTTCGTAGAATTAACAACAAAAAAAAGAGAGTACAAACTGACAATGTGTCACCCCCCGTCATGACATTCGACTTCTCCCATGATGGAACTGCCATATATGTATTTATGCGGGCCTTGTTAGGAATTCGCACAAGTTCACAACGACATCGAAAGGAAAGGTGGAATGGTGTTTGCTAAACGCTCGAGTGTGTGAACATTCGAAGGTTCTTAAAACTTTCTTAAAGTCAGCTTAAGAAGATCAAATTTTTATAGTTAAACCTTATTTCTTCGCATCTTCTTAACAAATAGATTTGCTGAAAGATTCCTTGCGAGGTGCTGTTCCTGAGAACTTAAAAAAACAAACATAATCGAGCTGCACATTTTGGCACTTGTCAGGGTTTGTCCTTGATAGCAAGGAAGTTTTACATCTCCTCCTTGTATTTCTCAGTAACACTATCTTGTAGGACTTACGATGACATGTCTAAACGACATGATGACAGGTGTTTTACAGAGGAGAAGAACTTGAGCCCGTGCCCTCGTGCATCTGCTATGTGCAGCCTGTGTGAGTGTCAGTGATTAACGCAGCGATGAACGCTTGTCTGTGTAACTATGAAAAATGTAAACTTCTCTCTTCCTTCTCTCCTTTCAATCCCCTTTCCCCCTTCCCCAGTGCAGGGTAGTCGACCGTGCTCAGCCTGGTAAACATCCATGCCTTTTCCTTATGACGTCTCTCTCTCTCTCTCTCTTTGCAAGCGACGCAAAGGAAGAACAATGCCGAAGCCTTGAGCACCTGGTTAAACACACCTGCCACTACCACGGCTGCTTCGCACATCCACGACCATCACTACCATCATCACATAACCAACACCAGCGTGGATTCATGCCGCACAAGCTGTATCCGTGGTTCAATGTTATATCAAACGTGCAAGCACAGTGCTGCCCTAATGGTACCTTTCACACACACTTATAATATATATATATATATATATATATATATATATATATATATATATATATATATATATATATATATATATATATATTGCCACGAAGATAATAAATTGGGGCTCCCCGAAAGAGAACAGCCTTCTTTAATGATGGCCGACACTCAAGAGAACGCGCGCACACCTGCGCCCTTCGTCTTCTCTCTGGCGATCTTGTGCCTGTAGGGGGCAGCTTACTTCATGTCATTATATATATATATATATATATATATATATATATATATATATATAGCAGATACGTAGCAGATTCTTCCAGGCACGTCTGCAAGAGCTCATCGCGCCGTCGTTCTGCTGCTAAGCACGAGGTCGTGGGTTCGAGTTCCGGCAGCAGCGACCGGCTGCATTTCAATGGGGCGAAATGCAAAAACGCTCCAGTATTTAGATTTAGCAGCACGTCAATGAACCCCACGTGGTCAAAATTAATGCGGCTTTCACCACTGCGGCGTCCTTCAATCATAACCAACTGTGCAGTGTTGGTACGTAATATACCCCAGAATGTTTAGCGTCTGCATGGTAAATAAAACGCGGCATCACTTTCCTGGCAACGTATTTTTTTTTTTTTTGCAGCATCTAAGTCTATCTGGGGACTTGAAGCACACAGAAATGACAGCCCTCATACGTTGCACGCAAATGCTACGGTCAACAGAAATTACAGACAAAAAGAAAACGAAGCAGTCCAGTTCTCTTCGAAAGCTGCTTGGTCCCGAAGAGAAAGCTTTTTTGGAAACAGCTTGCGGCGGAGTCCTCGCACTAAAGTCACGACGCACTAACGGCTAGAAAAAAAAAACAACGATAATAATAGAAGATGAAACTGCGCCTATATGGCGGGGATATGGTTGAAATGACGAGTCTAGATTCGGGCGTCCTCGTGGGCCAAGTTGTTTCTCCATATGTGCAACTGCAATTTCGTAGGGGCAACACCAGATGGCACACATATTGAAACGTTTCCGAGAAGAAACACATTCGTCCTTAATGATGCGCCATGAGCATCGCTCGCTGCATCGGAATGAGTCAACCTCCTCCGAATTTAAATAATCGATATTGAGCGAAAATCATAGGCATAAAAAGTAACGAAAAGCGTATATGTCCAGGACGGACACCATGTGGCTATTTTCGCTAGCGTAAGACAAACAAACAGCGATCAATAGAATGACTGTAGCGTCGACCACATCTGCCAACGCCCTTCTAAATATATGCGTTTAATAAGGGAGAAATAGCTATGCCATTCTCTAAGCCCATACATGTGCTCGTGTGCGACTATTGTGTTTAATATGACGCCGCTTCAATACGCTCTGTTTGTACAGGAATCACTCACAGCAATACCAGTTGCAATCAACTTTGACTAATACAACAAACACGCTCAGCCAAGCACCGTACGTCATTAAATATACCCGAGTGCCTCTGAAGCGCTAATACCTCGTCAAATTCTGTGTCTGCTTACCAAGCACAGAGATGGTATTCGGTACAGCTTGGAGCTTACGAAATGCTGTGCAGAACATCACGTTGGCGGAAAGACATACTACCTTAATATTGAGCAATATTCAGTATGCATTTGTGAATATGTATTGATCGCCCTATCAGAGCTTTAACACATAAACCACGCCGGAAATTTCGCGCTCGAGGCAATGCCTGAATGCAGGCATGCAATGTACGCATCATACGTTCGAATGTCTTTGCCAAGAACGTTATTATTAAGAAATGGCCTGTATAAAAAAGTGGAATATATGTCCAACCTAGTTTTTTTTCCCTTTATAGCAAATGTTGCGACAGTCGCCTCAACAAAAGCATTTTAGGACGAGTTTGTCCGTTTAACGAATTAACCTACTCGTGCTGCTTTTTGATTTTCAGAAACAAAGATTCAGAAATCTGCACACCAATTTCTTTTTGCGTAATTTTGCGGTAGCGACGCACGCACCATTCTCAACAATCCATCTGGTGTCATACCAGCAAACACATCAGGAGAGTGAAATACAGTTTATTCATGCTTTTTCGCGGCACGTCAACTGAACTACTTTTCGGTTTTTATTTCGGATCATTACAACCTTGCATGCCGCACAAGAATGTGGACAAATTTATTTGCCATAGTAGTAGATAGTTCCAGCCATCGAGTCACTTGCGATGGCCAGCCAGCAAACTCTTACGAAAGATCAATTTTGCGAAATCGGACACACGTATGCAGCAGTGAAATACCTCGCGAAATGAAGCGTCCAAAATTTGCGGAGAAATGCATTAGCGTTCCAGTTACTCTTGTGCTTCAATGCCTAAAATAACGTTTCGTTGAGAAAGTAACTGGAGCGCCAATGCATTTCTCCGCAAGGTTCGGGAATTAATATCTAGAAACTGGTGTCATCCCGAGGATCCTTGCGAACTCCACGGCTAGAATTTGTAAATCGCAATATCTGCCATAAGGTAATTAGTCAAAAAGTTAATTAGTGAACTTTTGTTAATTCATTGATTATGGTTTTCAATTTGTTGTACAAGTAATGTCCGCCTCTTCGAGTACGCCAGCTGATGAACTATAATTGTGCTATCTGCCACTGGCAACCGTTACAAATTTTTGAACGTTTTCGCTGAAACCCCCTGTATATGCTCGGATGGCTCTCGAGTTTGGCAGGTCTCGTCGGGAGACCTGTAGCGCCGGGACGTGAAACACCGCTACGCGACGTGCTGACTACTTCTCTCGCTAACTTTATGCGCCGGCCGTCCGTTGTAAGTTCGAGCGGTCGCACATTGGGGGTGAGGGGAGGACAGACTAGACGTCACCAGCGATGGAAGTACTTCCGGCGTGACTCAGACGCTCGTTGGCAGCCCGCTCGTCTGCAGACGCCCTTCCTTCCGGGTGGAAATTGCCTCTTCCGGTCGCAGTTTGGCCAACGGTGCCTCGCTGAGTGCCATTCTTGATTGGCTGCGGCAATTAGGTTGCGGCGGCGTCTCACCCGCTGTCTCCCCTTCTCGACTCCACGCTCCTGAAAAAAAAATATATATATACATATATAAATGACAATATAATGTATAGATAAACGAGGGGCTTGAACTTTCAATGACACGCAGAGCATCATAAGTTGGCGTGGCGAGACTCGAGCATTAAACATAGCAAGAAAAAAAAAAAGGGGAGGGGGGGTGGCCTAGCTTGTTGACTTTCTCCCGTAGCATTATGGACACTTGTGCCGTTTTGAATGTAGACAAGACCTTCCAATATATTGCAAAATTAGCAGTGCTCTTCCATCACCACAACAGCAAAGCTGGTGTTGTTCTTTCCACGTGTAACTGGAGTGGACCAAAATCCTGCTGCGTGATAATGTGAGATCTGAACAGGCCGACAAGTTTACCTGCTCGCTACAAAATTTCAGTTTTTCTTCTTTTTTTGCTACCTAAACAGCGATGAAAGAAGAAAATACTCATACGAGAATTAAAAGCTCGCATTGTAAGCGAATATACTGTATTCCCGCCTGACTCGAAGCGGAGTACATTCACGGCGAAGCCTCAAGTAAAACACCACCATGACCCTCAGCAATCAGCGCGATGTAACGTCTTCGATTGGCAGATCGAACGTTCCTAAAGTTGTTAAGGTAATGAGTTGCTTCAGGCACTGATTAATGTAAGAAGCTACTCCAAAATTAAGACAAGAAAACGTATACGCTTAAGGTATTTCTGTTCCGCAATTGCTGGCCGTGCGAATTTTTTTGTCGTTGCGGATGTTACGCAACTCCTGTGTCAGAGTGCGCAACAATTACGGTTTCACGTCGATTTGCCTTTCTAGCTAATCCTTTTTTTTTCTTTTTTTTTACGTTTTATCTGCCACGTCTTTTACGTCTGGGCTCCGCACAGATGGAGGGAAGTGAATTTTACTTCTTTACTCGCCGATGAATGCAACGGAAATCCACAATCCGTCCGCTATCAACCTCTTAATCGGGAGCATTATACATGCGTTGCAGCGTTAACTGCGTTGTTTTCGTTATATAAACACGCCCCGGGACAATCCCAGTGGCCCCCTTAGTCGAAACGTTAATGACGACGTCAAAGCTGACGTGTGCCTGCAGCTTTTCTTTATTTTTTTGACAGCCGGGATCGAGCCGGAAGCGGCCCCTGAGGCGTGCTCTGTACACCCGGGACAAGTCGGGATGCGTGGCTGCGTTTTGTTCCAGGGCTGCCACAGATTTCCCTTCTGCTCGCCGCTTAGGGAGTGAGCCGTGTAATTAAGATCCGAACCAACGATGCGTTCATGTGTGACTCTCCCGTGGAGCAAGTGCCTAAGAAAGCTGGTCATAAAAATATACATACATATATAAAGGGAAACAAGACGGAAGAAAAAAAATATTGTCCTCGAAATGCGGCCGCAAGACGATAGACGCAGGGATGGGGGGAGAAAGCGAAGTCTTCGAATCAGACGCACTGACCGTGTTTGGCAGACCTTCGTATTTTGACTGATTCCCTCAGGAGATCGTGCGCCTGTGGCTCAACATGCGCAATGCCTGCTCATTATTGTTACGCAATTGGTAATAAACGAAGCCAGCTTCGAAGGCAGTCAAGGACGTGAAATCCCTTAAGCCCCGAGCGCATACCGAACGTAATGCACTAACATATTTTCTCTTTAACTGCGGCGGCAGCTAAGAGCTTAAAGCGGGGGTTTCGTCTGTTTACGCTGTGCCGACGCGAAAGCATAGCTTTTCGCTGTGGCGTGGGTCTCCGTGTTGGGATCGATGCATCGTTATCGTTAAATTACTGTAGCATACGGATATCATATAGAACATTGTACTGAAAAAGCAGTGAAGAGTTCAAGACAGGGTTGGCTTCACCCATTCAACTGTTGTGCTGCGGGCGTCGTCATGCCGCATCAATCGCTGTCGATCATTCAGTCCCTGATTTCACACAATCGAGACAAGTAGCCAACCAGTAGACAAGTAGACAACCTATATACGCCAAAGTTTCTTCAAGGTCGATGCTTGTAAATACTATATACATATATAAACACTTGTGCAACCGTTGAATTTGCTGTCCACTGCAGGACATTCAATACGCGACATCAAGGAAAATAGCCCGAAGCACTAATTAATGAAAGACTGTCCGCTGCTTCTGCGATCCAACGCGAAGGCAAGGGGGTTACAGGAAGCCCCGAGGCCTTAAGTTCGCTTCTTCTTATTGCTTATTGACGCACAGCGCTTCGTTATTGTTGTTGCCGCCGTTGTCACCATTATTGTTCAGCGGAAGCTCAACTTTGAGTGTCGGATTATTCGTGCTTCCAGTTGAAAGTCGTTCTGTGGACAGCATTTGACCTTAAGCGTTCTTTTAAGGAAGCCATTGTGCGGCATCGCAAACCCTGAAGGTGTGAATTGTTTTTCTCTTTCCCAAGGGGGAGCTTTCCCAGAAAAGGATCTGAACGAACGAGAGCTGGCGGAGTAAAGCAGGACCGAAAAACTCAGAGCTACATTATTAGTTACGTTGCCACACGTCAGAAGCATATGGATTGCCCATTTGTCAGTGCTTTTGAGGCTTTTGAGTTCCGGCACCTTCCTTACAGTTTCTCACCATGTCAGGCTGCGTTAAGTCGCAAAACTTTCAAATAGGAAGGATGCAACGCTCCTGCGGAGCGTGAGCAGGTTGCAACAGCACTGACAACCCGGCTGGCTAATCTGATTAACTGAAACAAAGTGTAACTTGAAGCATTCTATCCTCTGTTTATTGCAGTTCGCTACAGAGGCTGGCCTCGGGGTGAGAATGTTGAGTGGCGATCGCCATAGCAACGCCGCAGTGAAGGAAAAGCGAACATCTCCAGCAAAAATGAGCGCCAGTGAAAAGCAGTGAAACAGAAAGATACAACGACTAATTCTTGTAAAGCTACAGTCGAAAACCCTCACACCTCCCTTCCATTGTCCTGCTTTTCTTATGATTTCATTTTCTTGCTCTTTTTCTTCAATGTTACCCGCTTTGCTCTCGTTCAGTTCCTTGTTCTTCAAACTAAGTCCGAGAATCCACGTGCCTTTCTTGCAACTGTCACAGGTCCAAAAAGAGTGGGGGAGGAGGGAGGCCTTGTGAGGTTCGCCCCAGCTCTTGCACTTTCGGAGCACCGCCTGGGGCGCGATGTCGGGCGCCAGAGGTTGACACGTTTCCTTGTGGATTTCTAAAGGACTCTCAAAGATACCTGCACTGGCGCTAGAACGTTATTGTTGAAACGTGCGCGCGCGTGCGCGCGTGCTTGTTTGTATATACGTATGCGTGTGTGCAGACTTGTGTGTGTGTACGTCAGTTTAAGTGTGTGGGGGAGAGTGTTGATGTTTGTGTTTGTGGGCGTGCATGCTACGAAAAGCGCAAGCCTGGAGGTCTCCAAGACAAAACAGGGCTTGTTTGTAGCAAGTTGCAGGATTACACCTTCGATTTTTGCGTGCCGGAAAGCAGCATCTTCGTGGTGGGCGAGGCGCGCTAGGAACTTGGAGCCTGAACTGAATTGCTAATGATATTTTGCAGCGCTCACGAGCAAGCTTGCGTTTAACCAGATTATCGTGGAGCAAGAACAGGCGCAATGTGCAACTCGATGCTTGTTTACAAAAACGCGTGTCTTTAACTAAGTCGCTCTCTACATCCGTTTCCCACTTACTGACTCACGTTTGCTTTACGTATTAAAGAACATCTTCCGGCTGCCTGTAACAATAGATGTCGTTTTCGCTCAATTTCTCTGGGTTCTTTAGTGATGTGACTGATGTGAATGTTTGCGGCGTCGTCGTGGAGCATGTCTTACAACAGATAACATAACCTTTGACTGAAGAACTTGATAACTCGGCTGGCCGAGCATTCCATCTGTGGGGGACTAATGCAGCAAATATTTCATTTCCGGACGTACAACTGCCCTCCTTACGGCTCGCATGCGGGAGATAGATGCACATTGTATGTCTGCGGAAATGACACGAAACAAAGATGATCGTTATTACAAGCGCGAGCTTGCACGGACCAGCAAATGAAGCAACTGATTGGCCATATACGCATAGTCCCTTTTAAAACTTTGTTCCCTAGAAACACGACAACAAACGTGTGCGAACAGACTCATGCGTCTTTATAACTCAATGAAACACCAGAACTTGTGTTCTCGCAGTTTATACAGCATTAGAATGCGAAAACATGTACTCGCGTTTAAGCTTGCAGCAGCTAATAATCCCTGTGTTAACAGGAAACACTTCATGCTGGCTTGTAGATGCGGGTTCGAATTGACAAACCTCCACGCTTTGAAGATTTCTCCACATACCTGCATTCAGCGCAGTAAAACCCATATATAGCGATGCGGAACGCACAATGAGGTGAAAGTGTACGACATCCCTGTGTAGGCGTTACGCTCGAGTATTGAAAGGTCTTTCGCAAATGGCATTTCACGTACTTGTGGGCCTTGTATGCTTAATAGACTCTGTTTTCCTTTCAAATGGAAGCAATCATAAGTCTTTAACATTCTGTATCATCACAGCACCCTTTCGCCGAAGTGCCTTATCGTTAGAAAACACTGTCTCTTAGCTTTGAGAATGCGATGTTTCATGAAACATCACGAACTCTACAGTGGCGTTCGATGCTCAGCGCCGCTTGGGATAAGCACAATATAAGCGGATCGGATTATCGCACCAGCAGTGCTGCCGCGACGATGTTTGTACACTCTCTCCATACACACCGGCAAACTCGAATTCGGACGAAATTGAGTAGGTGTCTCCTCGAGGATTAGCAACCAGTCATTGGCGGACGGACGGTGAGAACGATGGTTCTCATCGTGCCGGTTCTCATCGTGCCGACACGGAACGGACTACGTCGCTTGCTTGTGCCTCCCTTGAACCCAGCTTCAAACGGTGCCGCAGAGCCTGTCGTACAGACTCTACAGACAGAAGATTAGGAAGACTGTTTCGGGATGCTTTCAAATCCAGATTTCAAGGTTCTTATTTCACTAAATAACCACGCCACATGAAGTCAGGGGCAGAACACCGTATAAATTGCTCATGGGAAAGATGTTCAACACACCTTCGAATGTTCCTCGCTCAAGTTTACACACTTAGTGCTATTGAGATAGCTTGAGCGGAAGGTGCGGGGTGACAGAGGTTGCCCATCTTTCCCACTGCTGAATGTGGGACCACAACGCGATTTCAAATAACTTTCGTCAAAGGCCACCGTGGGCATCTTCCTTTATCGTGTACACCTCAGGTCATTCAGTAACTACAGTCTTTCTGAGTGATGGCACTGTCTGGCACATGCACGGCGACCACGGAGACCATAGAATGTCGAGACAGAATGGTCGACATCAAACGAGAGCTAAGACAAACGAGAGCTACATCAAACTATCGCCGACAACAAACGATAACGTACGTAGTAGATGACAGCTTTCTGCTTATGCGTATGGACACACGCTAGTCCCAAGAGTGTACAACTTAATTGCGCCCCTCTTTCACTTTGATGATATCAAATGTGTGGCGTTTGACAGGAAATCTTAGTCAAATGAGTTCGCGGACTCAATAGCGCAGAGGCATGAGAAGTCAAAAGTCGTGGGCACGTAAAGCGCAACAAGAGACACGAGCATATATAGTGATAGCCACAGGAACAAGGACTGAATGTGACTGTTTTGCTTGCTTGTTTGTTCGTTCGTTTGTTGAACTGCGACAGTATGAGAAGTTAGGCTACTGAAGAGCCCGCTATCCTAAGATCGTATTCGGGATGAACTTCAACCAGCTTCGCCACCCTGCTCCGGTTTTATATTCGTCATTCATCTGTCGCTGGCTGGAATCACCAGCCAGCGACAGATGAATGTGGACAGTTAAACAGTCGCTGACGCTATAATTGTACCACGCTCCGTTTATAACTCCCGGTAGTTCCAAAAATTTGTCTTAAAACCATCTATTGTATGTAGTACTTCGTTGGAGAACGAAGCACTACATCAGTACTACATCAGTAGTACTAAAGTAGTACTAATGTAGTACTGCTTACATCGCGTTGCCGTATGCTTGTGGTAATAATCCACAAACGTGAGTGGAAACGCTGTACCAACGTATGTCATCTTTTCTGTGTCGGTTGTGATTACAACTTGCCTTCACGAAGGCCTACCAACACTAATTGGAATGGCTGACAGTGCTGCTTGCGAAGTCTTCAGCGGAGAAGAGCTCGCAGTGCTTGCTATTGTAACTCTGCCTTCAGGTGCGCAAATGGTAGATCCACAAACCCCAGTTACCAGGACAGCTTCACGGACTTCCGTATTTCAGGAAAATGCAGAAGTAAGCACCTTCGGCAAAATACCGGCAGCGATCGTGCCGCCACAAATTGTTTCCAGGAATAGCAAGTTAGCGCGTCCATTCCAGAAGCGTGACGCTCGAAACTCTGCGGGGCACCATGGCGCATTTAAAACGTGCCCGTGCCCTTCATTCCCAATTCTCGCTTATTCAAACGTGAAAGCGGTCGTGACAACGACAGGTCATTTTCAGGCCTTATCCTGCCAATTGGCCAGCGCTTGACGTGCCCTTGGTTCCCCAGGCTGCCCAAAAATAAAACAAGACAACGAAAAGTAACAACCCTGTCGGTCAGGCTTTGAGATCTGCTGGGCCGTAGGGTCCGGTGCGTCGACGGTTAGGCTGCAGCAAAAAACGGCATCTCATTTCGCCAGGGGGCGCGCTCAAGCGGTCGCACTGTAAGCGTGCCCCGTTCAGCAGACAGTTTCCTTTTCCGCCTGCCGCCTTGGACTCGTTCTCCTCGGCATATAAGAGAAAAATCGAGGGAGGTACGAGAAAGCGAAAGAAAGACATCAAATCAGGGGTAGCAGGAAAGCCTGTCACCGACAGCCGTGGTTCTCCATTCCACGTGCGGATCAGGGAGCCATTGTTGTCAGGCGCGCTCGCGAAATCTCGACCGAGAGACAGACAACGAAACCGATATAGTGATACGGAAACTATGCCGAAAAAAAAAAAGCAACGCACAGCAGACGTGGATGATTGAGAAACGAACAAAGGAAGAAATAGGAAACCAACCCCGACTTAGACGCTGTTCGGAATGTGCTATGCAAGGCAGCTTGCCTCTCTTTCTGCCTACAAGCAACTTCGTGTAGGAACGACGAGGAGGCTGAAAAATGCCGGACTGCCGTGACGCCCCGTCGCCACAGCAGAACAAGCAGCAGCGACAGTTCGGTCCGTGGAACGTTTCAGCTCACCTGACCGGTTATAAGATGAAAGCGAAAGCGTTCTGACGAAAGGGCGACGGACGGTGGTGCCGAGAGCGAAATGGTTTTACTTGTTCCGTGAGGACGTTCATTCGTGCAAAAAGACCAAGGCCCGGCATTAAATTGTCGGTCGCGATTCTTGCAAACGCAAAACCGGCGCAAACGACGCAAGCGCTTGAATATTGAACTAGCGGTCAGACTGTCTCTCTCCCTCTCACTGCCTGCTTTATTTCTTTTTCTCTTGCATGTGTCGCGTTTACAACCACCTTGAATGTCAAATACAGGTCTGTATTTGCCTTAGGTGACACGCGGACGACGAGTGTTGTTGGCATCCGAATCTTTGAAGCTAAGCGGCTTTTGAAGACGAGGTTCTATCTGGGCCTTGTTGTCGTTTCTGGTATAACGACTGCTCGCATCAATGTGTTGACAATTTTGACCCGCTGAAAGCACTTAATCAATAAATCGAAGCTGCTACACTTGCAGGAAAAATTACCATAATATTTCGCGGTTGTCAGTGGTTAGGGACGCCCGTTTTGGTTTTCCTCCTAAATTTGGCAACATGTCGGGACAGCGATAGTGCGCAATGTACGTTGCACCTCTATATACTGAAAGCTTAAAATTTAGCTGTTTAACGCTTAGAAATAAATAAGTGCTGACGGTGCACTGTGTGATAGATTCACTTCCAGAGTGCCGAATACGCAATGCTAGGAATTAAAAAAAAATGGAAAACACTCAATGATGTTAATATTTCGCCCGCCGGTGGCAGCAAACGCCTTTGTAACGTATTCATCGTTTGAGTCCTTACACAAACAACCACGTCGTATAACTTACACCTAGACTGTCTTCTGCTATGAAAGAAAAGAAAATGCGAAATAAACGCGAGAAGCATCGCAGGCTTCGGCAGCACATAAGCGCTCGCACGCTTTACACGCTGTCAACGTCAATTGCGGCCGTAGACATCGTGTCACAAAGCAACTCGTTTAGAAGTCTCTCTTAGGAGTCGAAGAGGACGCAATAGCAAGGGGGCGAAATTGTTTTCCGGTCCGGGCGTCAAACCGTCACGGCCTGACACGGAAATTCTCGCCCGCTACAAACACGACTTCATTCCCGTGTTCTCCTTCTTCCTATTTGCTGGCTCTTCACTACCGCTTTATCGCCTCCCTGCCTCGCCCGCCTCTCTTCTCTTTGCCGCCTTCTGAAACCTTTCTATACACGTTTTTTCTTGTTCGTCTCGCATTCGTTCTTTGTGCCTTTTCGCGTGTTGTTCTCGCTTATCGGCGCACGCAAGCGACGACGGTAGAGTGGCGCGGATGTTTTCGTCGCCGTAAACGTTGTCGTCGGCTTTCTTTTTTTTTTCTACCCATGTCTTCGGAGCTGTCGACACCGGTGGCTGTGTCCTTTCTTGCTGGTTGCGGGCGTGTCGATTTTTGCCCACGCATCCGATGGTGTTTTTCTTTCTTTTCCTCTTCGTATCGCACTGCAATCAGACATGTTGTCGGAGGGTGCTCCGTGTTGTGTCCTCGTCGGTGTTATTGGCGTGGTTGAATACTTCGGCCTCGGTGTACTGCATGGGGGAACATGCGCTGGACTGAGCCTCGAACTCTCTTCGTTAATTTTACTCTTTGGTCTTGCCTTAAGTCTGCGAAAACGATCTTTGGACACTTTCTAACACGTTAGCGCCAGGACTACGGACGATTATTCATGGGAACAAAGCAATTGCAGTACCTGTTAGGTGAAGCAAGTGTTAGTCCGGCCTAGATATAATGAAGCGAAGCCAAAGAAGAAATAAAAGGTACTTACGTATGGAGCAGCTTTTGCTGCATCAGAATGAAAGTTCGGTGCAACCAGCCATACCTCATGGGACCTAAGAGGCCCCACCGAAGAAGTCTAGCATTAACCCGATAAAGATGGCTGAAGGGAGGATGCCGATATCTTTGTGTAGAGTGACCTCGAAAAGGATGACTACCTCAAGAAACAATTCAAGAAAAACAGACAACGTCGCAATGGTTCAAGAGTAAAGACTGAGACGGTCCGGCGGTGTAGTGATAAGAAACGAATGCAAAAACGCTCGCGTGCTTGCGTTGTAGTGCACGTTAAAGAACCCCAGGTGGTCAAAATTAATCTGAAGCCCTCCACTACGGCGCGCCTCATAATCATAACTTGGTTTGGCACGTAAAACCCCAGAAAGAAGAAGAAGAAGACCAACGCCAATCCGGTTTTAAATGAAGCATCTGTTTTCTCTGAACATTTACTTCTCCCAAAGCACCAACGCATGAGAGGTACAAATACTTCGGCCCTTCGTCCTTGCCTGTAAATAGGAAATTTATAATAATAAAACAACAACCAAGAGCAAGAAGATGCGAACAAACCAGGAAAAGTAAACTGCGGATCGATAGTGAACGAGGTGGAGAAAAATGAAAGGCGTGTCTTCTAGGCAAATGACGCTCCTCGCACGAGGAGCAACTTCGCCGCTGCTACGTTTGTCTTCGATAACAAATTTACGAGGCTGTTGTTCATAGCGCACTCTGCGCGCCGAGGCTCGCCTACGGTGCCTCAGAGCACGGGCAACTATAGACAGGGCTCCCTTACGCGCTCGCTGCCTTCTCGGCCGCTGTACGGCCTCCAGCGACTGCGCGCCGTGTACGGGGGCGAAGGCTGCGCTCTCGGAAAGCGAAAACGCGGTGGCTCTTCATATACTCCCAGACCGGAGATAAATCGTGGCCCCGTCGCTAGCCAACTCTAAATAATGCCCCCTGCGAGCATCCTCCTTTCTTTAAAATGGGGCCATTTGGCGGCGGCCTCGTGCCTGCGTAGCCATGCGACTGCGTCTGCGCCTACATAACAACGACTATAGCGCGAGAGAGGTGGGCGAGCGCTGTGGTGACGCCCTCGTTTGCGCGGACTTCAGAGCACCAAGACTTAAAAATATGCAAATGCCACGTCGCTGGACAGAATCAAGGTAATGTTGTTTGCCGTCGCTTGGAGATATATTATTTTTGTTGCATACCGACTAATTACATATTTAGCCTTAATTAATTAGTCAACTTCTGAAATATTATAATTAGATGAAAAGTGTTAATGATAAATTTGTAGAGCAACATAAAAAAAAACTCGCGATACAGCTTTCTGTTGCCCAGTACGTGCTACATAAAAGTGTTTTGCCGAGCGTGAAAGAAGCTTGCGAATACACGCAATATTTGCCGCGTGACTGGCCGCTCGAGACAATCCTTCCGATTCTTCCTGTATCAGCTTACATAACCGTGGCTAGGTTCAGGAGACGGACAGTCATGCAAGACTCCTCGAACCTGCCATTAACAAATCTAACTGATTATCGACACCTATTTCCTCGGAACAGAAAATTCTGCCATAATAGAAAACTTGAAGTCCTCTTTACCAAATTCAGATGTCGTATTCCTACATTAAACTTTTATCTACATCAATCTGGTCTGGCGCCCTCCTATTTGTGCTCATACTGTGGTGAAGACGAAACAATATAACACTTCTAACCCAGCTCTTCGAGCTGGGTTACCCTCCTGTGGTATCTTCGAGGGTCAGTACCCCGATCCCTAGGTGCATTCGAGACAAGCTCGAAGTGGCCCCCGTGCCTCGAAACGTCCATCCCGTCCACAACGAGGGCAGACGCAAGGCGAGAGCAGTAGCAATTCTGAAAAAGATCTATCAACAAGGCATCAGAGCACGCTTCGTCGACGCCGCGGAGTACAGCGATGGAAAGACCTTTGCCGTCGTCGTGGTCGACTCCAGCGGCAAGCTTTCCAATAGCGCTTCAATTCGCACTTCAGACCCCGAAGTCGCCGAGCAAGCCGCCATCGCCCTCGCCCTGCTAGACGGTCGTGGGTCTGAGATCTACAGCGATTCCAAAACGGCAGTTAGGGCTTTTCAGAAGGGTCGCATCGCCGAGCAGGCTGCTCGTCTTCTTAGCGTCTCCAATCCGGATGCTCTCACGCATCATTCGATTCACTGGTTTCCCGCTCACGTAGGGTCGGTCGAGGGTGCTCCCCCGAACCTCAATGAGTCTGCTCACGAGGCTGCGCGCGACCTCACCGACCGCGCTTCCTCTGTAAGGAGAGCCGACACCCCTCCCCCCTACGGCCACAGGGATGCTCCCGCTACTCACAACGAGGTGACAAAATTTTTTTACATGTCCAGAAGGGTCTTTCCACCCCCTCATCCAAAATTGAATAGGGCGCAAGCTGTTTCGCTTAGACTTTTACAGACCGGCACATATCCGTGTCTGGCCGTTCTGCACGAAGTTTACCCTGACGTATATCACGACGACGCCTGCCCATCCTGTGGGCAGACCTCCACTCTAGCACACATGCTCTGGGAGTGCGGGTCGAGATACCCCAAGTTCAGAAAGGAGGAGTGGGACTCGCTTCTGCGTAGCCCCGCTCTAGAAAAGCAAATCCTGGCTGTCCGGCGTGCCCGCGACCAGGCTGGTGGGCTAGACCTGCCGGTCCCGACGTGGGACTAGCCGGGTGCGCGACGAGTTCGCGTCCTCGCCGGACCTGTAATAAAAGTTATTTCACTCACTCACTCACTCCTGTCATGCCGCCGTTTTTCCTCATTAAGAAAACATGCTTTAGAAGAAAAGTTTAACAGTGCTGGATTAAATATTACGATACCCAGTATTATATCTTTTGGTGCCTCTTCTCTCGGACATTGTTATAGGGATGTTGGTGCAGCTGTTGTGGGGTACATAATTGAATCAGGACGATTGCCTTGCTAAATTCTTAAATTTTGTATGAATAATTTCCTTTCGTCATTCAAAAATTTTCAAAAGTGATCCTTATTAGACTCCGATAATTGTTGTCCTTCAATCACCCGATTCTTGGCCAATCCCCCATAGTGGCCACTTTTGAAGGCAAGCAAATTAACAAGCAAGCAAGCAAGCACATTTTGCGTGTATTCGCCAGGTCCTTGGCATCATCACAAAATTGAGCCCCTCGGCTTCCCCTCTTCTCTCGTTTATATATATATATATATATATATATATATATATATATATATATATATATATTAGCGACTGCACTAGCAGTAAACTTATATAGTGCGACAACAGCAGGCTAGCTCTCGCAGTGGACACTTCTATCTTTTCAAGAACAACTTCTACTTCTTTGCGATGCGCACAGCGTCATTTTCGTGAGCTACAAGTTGTGTTGCCTCCGAAATACACGTACAGGCGCCACCACTCTCGGAGTCTGCCGTGGTGCATGAAAGTCCGCACTAATTGTCATGCGCCAAAACTCCGCGATTGGCGCGGCGGTTTGTATAGGGCACGAAGTTCTGATCCCAGTGGAGGTAATGGCTAGAAAGTTTAGTTTTTCATTGCCAACTGGCGAGGGTGGAACTCAGGATGTGCGTATATCATGACGATGACATGATAAAGACAAGAGCGTAATAGCAGGGACGGACAAACCAAACACAATTTTGAGCTTTTCGCAATAAAATTAATTTAGGCAAGGAACGTGGCAGAATTCTCAGATATTAGCCGAGACTTTGGCATCTATTAATGTGAAAGCAATATATGCCTCATAAAGCGGAAAATCCGGTGTTCAGCGTCCGGAGATATCATCCGATGGTACCAAAACACACGTGACCAAGTGATGACGTCATGTTCCCGGCACTGGACCTGCTGCGGGTCGCTCTGCCGCGGCGTCGGACGGACGCCGTGGCCCACACTCAAAATTAGACGAAGGTGAACTAAAGTGGATTAAGGTGGATTAAGATACTTAGACAGGTCCTTATGCCTTCGAATTCAAATCACGTAAAGATGCTTAAGTGACTGTCAAATTTTCGTTGATCATCTGGGGCCGAATCCACAAAACCATTTTTTTTTCCGAAAGTGCTATTTGCCATTGGCGGGAGCCGCCTTCGCAAATATTATGTCCAACATCAGGATGGTTTGAATTTGCTCTTACGAACAATTATGGCCTAGGAACGCTCCGTGAACACGGGCCCCGAAACGAGCAAAGGTCGGTTGCCAAACTACGCGCTATGATATCAATGAGTCGTTTGTGAACTCTGCGCAGACAGACAGCCCGCCCTGTGACATTTCCGGCCCTCTTATACGCCATCGAGCACTACCTCCGTGATGCTCCCTCGAGACGTCTGCTCGCGTTACTGCTCAACCTCTGCACTGCCGATCACCTGTCCTCTTTTTTTCTGTTTCTCCTCGTTGTCAAGCAGGTTTTAGCAAGCACTGTCCTCATTTTACTGCTTATCGAAGGGGGCTGGTGTTTTATTGCGATAGCAATTATATGGACACTTGAACCGGATTTCTGCCGTCGGCGTCGCCGTCGCCGTCGCCGTGAGGTTCCGTATAGATAAAATCTTCGCCGCGCGCCGTATGCCCGAGAGGAAGCGTGCGGGGACGTGCGCTATCGCGGAGAGCGAACGCACTCAATCTCCCACGCGCAAGCAAGGAAGCAGGAAGCCAGCGCCGGAGGGAGCAAGGGGGGGGGGGGGGGGGGGGGGGGCGCACTTCTCTGCCAACAACCGCGCTCGTCGCTCGCTCGGCACCGTCTCTTATCTCCACACGGCTCTGACCTTTAAGCGGCGTGCATTCGCCACTCAGTTTCCGTTGAAGCGATAGACCGCACGTACCTTCGCCCGCTGCGGCGTATGCTTGCTGCCAGCGTTTTGACAGTCGTTGTCTGCTGTCATTCAGTGTGATCTCTTCGTGTTTGTGCGCGCTCACACCACGCTTGTTCATTCAGTTCATAATAGTCGGGCCACATTTTCCAACGCACGCTACACACGCAATGCTGCCCGGATCGGCAGTGCAGCGCTACAGGTGTGTCCCTTCGCACGCGCTGCCCACGGGAAGCGCTTCTCATCAACACCACCGTTTCACACGCGCCTTCTCGTGGTCATCGAGTCTCTCTTCATGTCGGTCTACTTACGCCGCAGCATACCTGCTTACTTAATCAGCTCATGTTTACTACAATTCATATTGCTACCAAAGCCGCTCACCTTACTTCGTATGACATTGCTGTGTTGCTATCGCATTCATTGCTTCGCCCTTAGGGCGAAACTGTGACATTTTTTTTATTCTGTTTTTTTTTCCCGAAGGCGACCGCGCGAACTGATCACCTAAATGTCATCGTCTCTTGCTCAATTCATAGCCACCTCTTCGTTAGCTGTATTCGCAGCATTGTTTCTTATCGGCTGCGGTGACGCTTCCAGAAGAGCCTGCATCAGCCTCGTATACTAATATTGAGCAAGTGCGACAACAAAAATAGTTTGCAATGATTTCAAACCTCTAGCGATACAATTTGAGCCTGTGAACGACGGACATCGCGATTATAATGTAGATGCCTTTCACTTAGATCGACCTGTAACATGCGCACAAAACGTGACACAAGTATGTGCAAAAGCAGCATTAGGTAGCTGCTGTCGCTGGTAGCCAGCTACTATATTTCTACTAAGAGGCGTTTTCAGCTGCGGCGACGGTGTCTTGCTTCCCCTTTTGCGAAACGAGGAATGTCACCAAACCGACCGACCGACCGACCGACCGACCGACCGACCGACCGACCACGGTCGGTCGGGCGAACGGGCGGGCGGGCGGGCGGGCGGTCGGCTTAACTCAGCTTCACGGAGGCTGAGTTCGGCGCTATAGTTTAAACATACATTGCTATCGTCCGCCCGCGACTGCCAAGTCCCCACCGAGCTGCGTCAAATAACTCACTTCTCCTAGCGCCACCATCGCTCTTTCAAAACTAAAACAAAGTTATTCATCACGGTGCGTCAAGCTCACACTTGGCTCATATTCACTCCCCGTGTCGGAGTGAATCTATGCCGACACTACACTTGACTGAGAAAAAAAGATATATAGGGAAGACACATTCTTCGCACGTGTTGCCAGCAGACGTCAAGAAGGCGCCCTTTCATGCCTAGCGTCGGCCCGACTGACTTCAGTGGGTAATGGGGAGGCCAAAAATGGAGGGTTGAAATAAGACGAAGGAGGGTAAAGGCTGGTGGCGGTGGTAGCACGCCAAAAAACTTTCGGAGCTCTCGTCGACGTGGCGTCTTCTTCCTCCACCTCACGAGCAGGCTTCGCAACGGCTCTTTCATTTAACAGCTTTCGCTCCATCTACCGCTCTTAGTAACCATAGGGACTTGCCTTTTCTTCAATATGCTTACATTTATTTTCTTTCCTGCCCTCGTTCAATCGACGCATTCATAAGTGAAGTACCAGATTGCGCGGCGTAAGAAAAAGGTAAGAAATCCAAAAGAAAGTATCATAACACGGAGAGATCACTGGGCTACCCTGTAGCAAAGCGCACCGTAAGGCGATTCAGTGAAAAAAAAAGAAAGAAAGAAAAAAGAAAGCCGAGGCATACTATCCCAGATTTCACTCGCTTAAAACAGATTTCGAGAGATATTTTTTTGCATGTCTGCACCGTTTCGTGCAATTACTCGTTTTAGCGCCGGCTTGAGCCGAAGGGGGCGCAATAAGCCGAGTTGCTGAAGGAAGCAGCTGACGAGCAACTTGAAGGATGATGAAGGGATCAAAGCAAAAACAAACCAAGCGCATATCACGGGACAAGGAAAGGGTAAGTTATAGAAAGCAATAAATAAAACAGATACGAAAACTAAATTAAAGTCTAGCTCACGGAGGCTGAGAAACGCGGGAAGCAGCTGTCGACACCGTTCAAGAGGAGAGGCAAATACCAGAAGCAAAGGTGAACCTAGGGAAACGTGCGCGTTCTTCAGTAACGGAGAGCTGCGAAGGTTTAAATATCCATTTTTAAGCGCACGCAGCGGACTTGGGAAAGAAGGAAAATAAAGAAAACGCACAGGCCCCGCTGCCTGCGCCTGCCCCTCCGATAGTTCTGCTAAACACAGGCTCCTCCAGCACCTGGTGAAGCAATTCAAGTACCGAGACCCTGCGAGCGATGAAGAACAAAGAAAGCGCAAGTGATCAATTAACGATGCCGCCGCTGACCTGCTTTGCTCGTTTCCCGAGGTGTATGGAGTGGAACGATATCTTCGCGAACTTGCTGAGGTCCTAATTAGAAACTTACGGCACAATCTTTGGCAGTCATTTTGACCTCGGCTTACGCGGATTCAGTGTGGGCGTCGTAATTGGCTTTACAAAAGGCGATTCTCTGGAAAAGCGGACGTGTTAACGGACGCTGTGATTGAGCGCGTAACATGCACCAGGTAGCCTCTGGTGCTTCACCAGACGAGCAAGAGCGTATTACGTACATTCGATGTGTGGCAAGAAGTCATCATTCTATAGTTGCTATTAGTAAGGGAGGAGGTGGCTAGATGTGACACGCAAGTAAGAACTTTAAGGGGTCTCATCAATGATTTCGGCAGTTCTTAACCATGCATGAAGCGTCCACATGTGGGTTAGTTGGCAAACTATTATGCTTAAGTTAAAATAGAGGAACGATCACCCAGAAGAGAATAGATGAGACATCACCAGCGCCGACTGGCAAATGAATATTATTTCTAGCCTCTTCATCGTCTCACTCTTGATTTCTACCGTAGCTTCCCGCCAAGATTTTATCCCTTGCGCAGGGTCCGTTGCGCTTTGTTAATTTTAACGTATTCACACCTCAGCCTGCGATCACTGTGGTGAAGAGGAAACTATCAGCCCTATTCTGTGCCGGTGTCAGCAGAATTGTGTACGCTCACTCACTGCTGTACTCAACAAGTTCGACGGCCGACCTCTGCCGGAATAGATGAACCCCCAACATTGAAGTGCCTCGATATTCCATCAGAAGACCGTGAGGACATTGTTGTGCCCTTTAATGCGATTATCATTCTTGGTACGCTTCACGTACTTCCCGGTATCTATGGATCTCACCGTTTTCCTTTCATGCCAACTTGGGTCACTCGGAATATGCAGCTCTTCACAATAATCATCACAACATATTGTCCACGCCCTCTGTTGGCTTTCCTCCTTAAAAGATCCCACAGGGAGGCTTGGACGATGGGCTTTGCGGCTACAGGAGTATTCCTATTCTGTGGTGTATAAGTCTGGTCGCCTACACAATGACGCTGACTGCTTGTCCCGTTACCCTGTACACACGCCCGCCAACGCCGACACGGATGTTTCCCCAAGTGTTCTTTCCATTTCCCAGCTTTTGGGCATGGCCCACGAGCAACGCCACGACGCTACCTTGAGGACCCTCATTGACCGATTGGAATCTGCTCCCACTGATCCATCGTTACGGTGGTTCGTCCTCAACGACGGGATATTGTACCGCCGCAATTTTCACCCTGACGGTCCTCCCCTTCTATTTGTCGTTACCCAGCACCTCCGCCAAAATGTCACGAGTATAAACTATTTGCAAGATGTATTTACGAAGAGAAAGATAGACAGCAGCTGTGAACAGAGAGAGGCTGTTGCCACTTCGTCCGCTTCTCCGTCCTCGACATTGTCTGCTTTTCTCACCCTAACAATATGACGCATACGCTCGCCAATTGCACACACATCATGAGATCGAATTAACGTCGCCAATCATATCCTATACGGATGGATGCGTCGCCAGTCTTTTGCGATCCACCGGGCTCGGTGAACCTCTAAAGCAGGTACTATTTCTGTCTTTCTCTCGCCTTCTCGGTTCTTTCTAACCTACTTTTCCCCTAACCTCCATGCAGGCCTAATAGGTTTAAAAGCGCAAACGAAGACGGGACGACAAGAAACACAGACAAGCGCTTACTTCCAACTGAGTTAAAACCTTCTGTGTCTTTATCAGAAAAGGAACTGACTTTCTTGGAATGTGACGGCTGGTGTGGTAGGCGTCCGTGGTGATTTGATTAGTCGTTAACTTCTTACACTGGTGAAGGTCTTGTTTCCCCATGCGGCGGTCTTCTCCCTTATCGTGTAATGCTGCCTTTTTAGCAACATGAATAAAAATCGGCGGTTTTCCGCATTAAACTTAGTTGGGAAGTATGCGCTTGTCTGTGTTTCTTGTCGTCCCGTCTTCGTTTGCGCTTTTAAACCAACTAGCCCAAACTGCAACCCCACGCAGGGTAGCAAACCGGAGAATTGTGTCTCGTTAACCTCCCAACCTTTCCTCTCTCTTAAAGGGCCCTAAACCACCCAGAGGTCGAAATTTATTTGTGGTATTGCAGTTGTGCACGAGTCTACAACGAACACGTAGCCGCGAGAATTTTTCGAAATGGTGCCGTAATAGCGAAGTTACACGCGTTTCATGAGCGAAACACGACCCTCGCTTGTTTCGCTCTTTCCTTCGCTACTCTCCTCGTCGGATGGCATCGCAGCCGACAGCGCCGCTAATATTAGCGTATTTTCTTCTTTGTGTACAATTATTGCGAAGAGCGATAACAACGGTACGAAAATATTGCGGCTTCTAAGCGTCGGTAATTCATTCCGAAGCGCCGCCCGTTTTAGCTTTGAAGTGAACCGCAAAAGGCCTAGCGACGATATCGGCGCTGTTGTGATCGGCCGTTTCATCTTGAAAACGGTTGCTCACGAACATAATGAATGAGCCGTGAACGAGCCATGAACGAGCCATCGACCCCGTCCGAGCCACCCTGACGACAATGACGAATTATGGCCAGCAGTTGGGCTCTGCAGGGAGGGGACCTTCCTGCGGGTGAATCGTCATCCGCCGCACTGTCTTACCGGAGACGGGGTCAGTGTGCCCCCCCCACCCCCCTTCTCCCCCGTTCGTGCCCAGTGAGGTGCAGGTAGGGTGGCTAGTGCAGGTGCATGGCATGAAGCTCTCGTCGGAGAAAAAGTGCCACGAACCTTCGGATTGGCGCGACATGGCGAAATCCGTGTCCTGACGCCGGATTGGGGGAAGACCGCGGGACAAAGGGAACGAAGGTGTTAAAAGACGACGACGCACGCTCGGTGGCAGTCTTCGACAGCTGGCACTTAAACCAAAAACATCTATCTTCAACACTTCTTGAATTTCTCCTGTAAATATGTTATATAAACGTGTGTATTTAAACGTCTTGGGTGTCGGGCCCAGCCCCACGTCCTCTTACTCCGCCTGCGGAACGGATACCACAAATCCTCGGACCCGGTGTCGCAACAGCGCCGTCGAACGATCGGCGGCGGTGGCGGTGAGGCCGCCGCACAAATGGGTCCCAGTCTCATCCTCTCTACTGCAAGGAAGTCTCGTCGTTCGCAAGGAAAACCGCCGTCGAACGGCGGCCCGTGAATGGCAAACGGCATGCGGCGAGTTACCGTGCCGGTAACGGGAACGTGGACTCAGCGCTTCTCGGCTACCCGCTGTTGCTGCGATGCCGGCCCGTGTTCATGAGAAGCGTGCCGCTATAGTCCCTGTGTTGCGCGCACGTCTGGAAAGGCCAACACTGTCGCACTCTGTTCGCGCAGCTAATCAGACCGCTAAGCACGACTGTGTTGGAACGTGACTCATTTGGCACTTGCGTTGCGGGCTGTAATTATAAGATTCGCAATGGCGTACAAGTGAGCAACACGACGAGGAAGTGCAGGGATCGCACGTACCTGCAAGCAGACAAACCGGAAGTCATAGGTTCTTGTTCGACCAATGGGCATCCTTTCCGCTGTTGACATCCCCAGATGCACCCTGCTACCATCGTGACGACCACTGGGGATACCGGCAAGGCCAGCAGAGAAGGAACGCATTGTTCTTTTATTATTGCGATAGCAATTATATGGACACTTCTACCGGATTTCTGCCGTCGTCGTCGCCGTCGCCGTGAGGTTCCGTATAGATTTCAAGGGCGATAAAATCGTTGCCGCGCGCCGTATGCGTAGCGAAAGCGCACGGGGGACGCGCGCTATCACGAAGGGTGAGCCCCCCCCCCCCCCCCACCCGCGCGCTATCACGGAGAGCGAACGCTCGGCGGAAAGCAAATGTGACCGTCGCGCGAAAGAACGTGGGGGTATGGGAAGGAGGGAGGGAGGGAGGGAGGGAGGCGGGGCGGCGCTTTGCTCCGGCACCAAAGGCGTATCTTGCCACTCAATCTCCCACGCAAAATCAACAAAGCGGGAAGAAGGGGGGAGGGGGGGGGGCGGACAGCTTCTCCTCCGCCAACAACTTATCCTTTGCGCTTTGCCCGGGGATGCCGGTCGTCCGCACCGTCTCTTATCTCCACACGGCTCTGACCTTTGCATGCGCTGTGCATTCGCCGCTCAGTTTCCGTTGAAGCGATAGACCGCGCGAACCTGCGCTTGCTGCCAGCGTTTTGACAGTCGTTGGCTGCGGTCATTCAGTGTGATCTATTCATGTTTCCTTGTGCGCGCTGACACCACGATTGTTAATTCAGTTAGTAAGCCAATGTGCTCAAGTTTATGCAGCCGATCAAACTACTATCCCTACTCCGAATAGCTCTCTACTAATTTGCTATCGCAATCGATGCTTCGCGTTTCGGGCGAAACTGCGACATTTTTTGTGGCGCGCCCGCGGAGCGTAGCGCTGCAGCGTTTGGCATCGTTGATCGTGACGGCATTCTGAACTCGATGCGCGTGTTTACTTGAAATGTTCAAAAAATATCTGAGGTGGTATGGGGGTCCTTTAACATCTTTAGGACGGAGCTCGACTTTCTTCAGTTGCCCGGAAAACTCTCTTCGAAGAAGGCTCTTGTGCAAAACGCCTACCAGGACACGCTCGCATTTCAAAGAGTGACCCGAGGCTAAGCGGCGAATATGTGTGAATGCACATTGGCCCATATACAGGACTTCTCGAAGCCACCACCACCAACACGAGTTTTTCGACACGTTTCCGGTGCGAAAGCGGTATACGAGTGGGATCGAGGCGGAGGGAGAGGGGCGTACGTAGAGACCAGCAAAGCGGCGATTGAGGCGAGATCCGTGGTTTTAGAACGGACCATTAGCCCCGGCGCTTCGTACATGATCGCCAGTGAGCCGGGTGCCACGCGTCGGCCAAAATGTGCTTCCATTCATTTCAGTTTCTGCATATTCGGAGACCCAGTCAGTCCGGCGCGTAATATACTTCCGAAGTTATCTTTCTTTAAACGTTGCTTGCTCTTTCTTTTCCTTTTTGTTTTCTTTTCGTTTTTTTTTTTCTCGAGCGAAGTTCTCGCCCGTTTCCTTTTTTTATTATTCCGTTTCTCCCGGTGCTCGTCAAAGCTGCTTCGCGCCTGCGTGCGATCATGACACGCTCGAGTGTAGCTCTCCCGCAACGTTTCAAGACGTCTCAAAAATATATCTATCGTAAAATTGAAGGGAACGAAAGAACAAAAAGAAATAAAAGCAAGAGCAAATGTAAATCCCTACATGCCGCATGAAACCGATGCATATCAGTAAAAAACGTTACCACGGATAGGGTTGAGGAAGAAAAATAAATAGAAGCGCAACAGAAGATACCTTCTTGAAAAAAATCTAGAGAGAACAGTCTTTTTATAAGAAATGGGGCCACAACGAAAGACAAGACGTGAGAAGAAACATATTGCGCGAAGTCTCGAACCGGTCGTCGCCTTCCCCGCGTTCTGCAGCGCGCTCAACTGCCCAAATGGAGCGAGAAGTTGGTGGAAAAGGTCGTTCTCGGAAATCTCTTCTCCGAGTTGGCGCGGTTATTTACTTTCCATCACTAAGTGCGATTTACATTACATACTCTTCTCATTGTCTTCTTTTTTTTCTTTCTCTCTCTCGCCGACGTTCTTTGTGTGATGAACTTTTTGTTTCCTACTTTTTCATCTTTTTTTTTTCTTGCTCTGTTTTGCAACCGCAAGCCTGTCCGTCACGTTGATCTTTCTGCGCCGTCGATCCTACGCCAGTGACTAGGATGGCGACACCTCTGCATAAGGCCGTTTGCGTTTTTTTGATTATTGTCTTCTTTCCGCTTTTTTTTTTCTGTTTCACTACGATGAACTCAGTTCACGGCCCGTGCAAACAACGAGTGCATAATTAATGGCACTGTGACCCTCGTGTCTGGGAAGCGGAGTCGCAATTTCCCGCAGTAATACGTCGAGGTCGTCGCACCAGGTCCGCATGCGGCGTCCATGGGTGCTGTTCACAAACATTGCACAAGTGCAATGCAATATATATATATATATATATATATATATATATATATATATATATATATATATATCATAAGAAGCCAACAAACAATTACACCAAGGCCACCATAGGAAAAATTACTTGTAGTTCTTAATTGAATTTAAAAAATGATAGATAAATGCAAATGACAGGGGATCAAAAACAACCGGCCGCAGGCGGGATAGGAACCCACGTCTTCGCATTACGCGTGCGATGCTCTTACCAATTATATATATAGGCATATGTAGGTTGAGGACGCACATACGACAGAAACGATGCTTTATTTCCTACCGTTTCGGCAGGGGTCCGGCCTTCATCGGATATATATATATATATATATATATATATATATATATATATATATATATATATATATATATATATATAAAGATATTCATGTTCACTTATTTATAATTTCTTTACTTCAATTAAGAACTACAAATAATTTCTCCTATGCCGTCCTTCTCCTTCGTGTCATCGTTTGTTGGCTTCGTTGATATGACTATACAGGATGTTACACTTTAGCTGCACCAAATTTTTTAAAAATTGCCTGTGGCAGATAGCACAATTATAATCCTTGAACTAAACTACTCGACGAGGCGGCCATTACTTCCATGAGAAATGAAAACGCCTAACTAAATAATTAACAAAATATGCTAATTAACTTTTTTCAATAATTATTTTATGGCACATCTTTCAATCTGCGAATTATAGACGCTGAGTTTGCAAGGCGTATCCACTTGGAACAAATTCTCAGGACTGAACCAGTTTCGAGATATTAATTTTCAAATTGTCCGACGAAATGCATGGGCGTTCCAGTTAACTTTTTGAGGAAAAGGCTGTTTTATGCATCGACGCACAAAGTTAACTGGAACGCCCATGCATTTCGTCGGACACTTTGAAAATTAATATCTCGAAACTGGTTCAGTCCTGAGAATTCGTTCCAAGTGGATACGCCTTGCAAACTCGGCTTCTATAATTCGTAGATTGAAAGATGTGCCATAAAATAATTATTTAAAAAGTTAATTAGCATAGTGTCGGTTTATTTCATTAGGCGTTTTAATTTCTCATGGAAGTAATGGCCGCCTCATCGAGTAGTTTAGATCAAGGATTATAATTGTGCTATCTGCTACAGGCAATTTTTTTAAAAATTTGGTGCAGCTAAAACGAAACACCCTGTATATAAGGAAGAGAGAAACGGGAGTAGGTTTATTCCATGAATTTAATTCAAGAAGGTCCGATTGCAGAGCTCAGATATAGTTCTCTGCGAGTACTGACGCGTATGTAGCGCGAGAAACAAAGGGAAAGGGTGTAGTGTCAAAGAATGCAGTGATTTCATCCAGAGATTGCCTATAATTGGCACCGAACAACGCACGTAGCCATATGGCGCTGGAGCGAGATGTTCTTTTAAGTTAGTGAGAGGTGAAAGAACGAGAGAGGAGAGCTGCGGCTTCAGCTTCTAAGCTACCTAATGCATGCGTGCAATATGTCGCCCTCAAAAATAAAATAAATAAAGAGAGAGAGAGAGAACGTTTGAGAGTCGAGTACCAAGGTCGTCAGGAGCGCTCGCAGCTGTACAGACTATGCTGCGGACGTGTGCTCCGTAGTGGCGTGATATATGCTCCGATTTTGTCTGCTTTATTTCTCCTGGCACGTCTCAAATATTGCGAAACTTGACCTTTTGGGAGTCTCGAGATCGACGCGTCGTTAACAGCGGAGTAGCCTCAGCGTGACGGTGCTTGAGGGTCACGAAAACTCGGAGTTCAAGGTTATCTGCATTTTGTTACAATATGATACGAGACAACCGGTTTATTAGGGTTTATTATAAATAATTAAGTAAATAAATAAATAAATAAATAAATAAATAAATAAATAAATAAATAAATAAATAAATAAATAAATAAGAGGACAACTCACAATGAATAAACATAACGCTGTGTGGTCGCTTGCTGCGACTAAGAATTACAACGGCTGACACTACAGCACATGACCCGAGTTCAAAAACAAAATACAGGGGAAAGAAATATAAAAAGAATTGTCACATAGCTAGGACACGGTAGCCCTGTCACCGGCGCTAATAAGCCGGTTGTGATAGCTAACCTACTTAGCATGTAGCGCTTGCATAGTGCAGTCGCATTTTGCAGTCGTAGTGCAGTCGTAACGGCATAGTGCAGCTCATCGTATTTGTTTAAAAGACGACTGTGCGCGCACTTTACAGCTGCGCTGGCGCACCTTCGCGCGCATTCACGAAGCTCTTCCAACGCTCGAAAGGTTCGTAAAAGCATGTACCAGGCAACAGTAATAACAAACCTTTCATTAGTCATAACGGCCGGCTGATGGCCAACGTTATTTAGAACGAAAAGCTTTGTGGATTCGGCCTGTCGTGTCACAAACAGCCATTTAGACAAAAATTGTCGCAGTTTCACCCGAAAGTCGAAGCATCAATTGCGATAGCAAATTAGTAGAGAGCTATACGGAGTAAGGATAGTAGTTTTATCAGCTGTATAATCTTGGACATGCAGCAGCACCAGCAACGCGCAGAACTGTTGTCGACGCCGTCGGCATTTTGCCCGCGTTCGCACTGAACGCGCGCGGCGTTTTTATATAAATACGCATTTGGTGCCGCAGCTAAACGTCGCCTACCCTCTCTCTCTCCCTCCCGTCCCCCCCACAGCCTTTTGCGCGACGGAAAAAGTCGCGTTTGCTCTCTATATATGAAAAGGAGGAAAGAGACGCTTAATTCTGCAGCCCTTCAGGGAGCACGGCGCAGAACGCACGTTTGCTCTTCGACGTGCGTTCGCTCGCTGTGAAAGCGCGCGTCCCTCGCGCCCTTTCACTCGCACATACAGCGTCCGCGGAGCGCGGCGACGATTTCATCACCGTTGACGTCATACGGAACCTCACGGCGATGGCGACGACGACGGCAACGCCGACGGCAGAAATCCGCTTTGGAGTGTCCATATAATTGCTATCGCAATAAAAAGAACGACGAATGCGTGAGAAGCTACTGCACAAGCTACGTTTACAAGGACCCATAAAAGTCAGGTCGGGTCGGCATGTCGGACTTTAAAACAAGTCGTCATGTTGATACACGCGCTAGCGGGTCGGGCCTAACAATAATCGAAGCAAGATTTCTCAATCCACCT
Source organism: Dermacentor silvarum (assembly GCF_013339745.2). Classification (NCBI taxonomy): domain Eukaryota; kingdom Metazoa; phylum Arthropoda; class Arachnida; order Ixodida; family Ixodidae; genus Dermacentor; species Dermacentor silvarum. The sequence continues at coordinate 220,760,243 of NC_051155.1, forward strand.
GCACTGTTTGGGTCGACTCGCTCAGCTCGCTTGGCAAGATGCATGTAAACGCGGTCAGGTCAGGCTGAGTCAGCTCATCTTATGACGCCATCGACCCACGTTGATGTGCAAACAAAGCTACACAGTCACTGAACTCGGCTGCCCCTGCGACATCATGGCAATGCAAGAGTTCGAGGAACAGCTGGGGAGGCTTGGACTTGGCAGATCGCCTAACCTGCTGGTTGTGGAGGCAAGTTGCCTAGCCTCCACAAATAATCTCGTAAGTTAGAACAGTTCGTACTAACAAGACCCTGCAAAGGGTAATAGCAAACATATAATTAGCGAAAGTGGATGCGAAATGACAGATAGCTCTTATGAGCGAAAAGCTTCCTCAAAAAGGCTTGTCATGGTGCAGATGAGCTGAAAAATCAGCAGCCACGTACGAGTATTGACTCATGTAGAGCACGGATATCATGAATACTTTTTTGTTTTAATGGAAGTATCAAGACACACAAATTTACTGCTACACGGCATAAACGTACTGACAGCACTGGTGCGAACAAGCTAGAAGAAAAAAAACTGTCAGCCCTATCCACGGGGTGAATGATGATGAGTGGGCGAAGCTCCGGAGGGAATCATCGGTAAACCGTGAATCTTCCGTGTAATTCGCACAGTCTCGCCGCACTAAATCGAACGATTTACTTCCACCAATGACACCCGCCATATGTGACGTCATTCCTATTTTATAACAGCGCCCTTCATTATAATTGCACCATCTCCCGCTTAAGGGGACGCTAGCACAAACGCGTTAGAAACGTGCAGTACTCTCTAGTAAGGGGGAGAGGCCACAGCGTCTTACGCAGCCGTTTACACATGCCGGAACGTGCACCGCGTTTGCCGACGCCATCAGCGTTTATGAATACGGGGGTAAGGCGGAGAGGCCACAGCGTCTTACACCAGCTTCTTACACGGGCCGTAACGCGCTAGCACAAACGCGTTAGAAACGCGCAGTCTTTCGTTAATGTTGGGTATTTATTGTCATCGTGGTGCGTGTGTCCATGTGCGCTTCGTGGCGTAGTGGTTAGCGGCGCGCGTTCGGAAGCTAGGGGTCCCTGCTTCGATTCCGCGCTACGGACACAACTTTCGGAATTTTTTTTCCATAAATGTAGACGTGGCTACCTACTACGACGACGACGACTACTACTACTACTACAGAGGAGGGACAGACCCACACCCTAAGGAGCTTCGCCCCTAAAAACTGTCAGCCCTTCCACTGGGGTAGAGATGGAAGACCAGCGAAGCTGTACTATGGTGTGAATTATGTATTCCCAATTATACTATTAAGATGTGATGGTGTAATTGGTTATTTGAACTATTAAAGAATGAGAAATATATATGATCCGGTTTTTTCTATTCTTTAGTGACCACAGGGACCATGGTTTTATCATCACTACGGTACACCGCATAGGGTGTACGGCCAACACCACCTAGATTCCTGAACACGTCAGCAACGCCGCCGCCGTCGACAACAGTTGTGCGCGTTGTTGGTGTGACGAGCGCCTGGTGTGACCGCACACAACAGCTGTCGAAACGCTGGCTACGTGGCGGAACGGCTAAACGCCGTTGTCGACACTGTTAGTGGAGAGGCGGGCGAGAGCCCAGAGAGAGTCGGCTGCACAAGCGACAGAGGCCGGCAGGGCTACGCGCATGCGCTGCAGTGGGAGAGCGGATGATAAGTGGTTCTTGAGGGAAAGGGAAAGGTTGGCGCTATCTTCTGCAGCCCTTGAGGGAGCACGGCTCAGCGCCAAGGAGAGCGGGCATGCACACGCACAGTCTAGGGTGCCTCCTCACCCACCATTCCCCTTCCACTGGGAAGTCGCGTTTGCTCTCCGCCGTGCGTTCGCTCCCCGTGAAAGCGCGCGTCCCACGCCCTCGTGCGCTTTCACTCGCACATACAGCATACGGCCAATGAGAGTTTTTTTCTATTGCCGGACGCGACCATAGAAGAGTGAGCCCTTAACAGCTTCAATGGCACAAGTGTCAAGATTTTGTGCAGTAAAACGTCATCGACACATGGTGGCCTAACATTCCAAGACTCACTTGCGCTGTGCGTCTCAGCAACTAGAGCGAAAATAAATGTACGAAGGTTGACTGAACAACTTATCTCGGCCCGTATTAACAAAACTTTCCGTTTGATATAGCATTACCTCATTTTCCTCCTTTTGATCACCCTCCAATCACGACAGTGATAGGCATGAGTATAAGATCACCGCAGCGATAGACAATTACGAGCGGTGATTACATAAGAGCAGTTTTGCAAATGAGGGCCACATTTGCTGTAAACTGAATACCCGACAAAATTTGGAGGAAACTTAAGCTTTGCTTTTAAGAGTGGAACGCGATAGCATTCAAATATCCCTGACTGCTTCTCACGCTTCCCGACAACTGCAGCTTAAGCAACCGTAACGGTTACCGGGAAACAGTGGCGGCGAACGCTATGCACGAAGGCGAGCTTTCTGGTAGAAACGCGGCCTCTTGCATGGGGCGATCCCGGAGATATTGCACGGCCGCGCCCAAAAAATTGCATAATTTTCAAGTTTCCGTTTTTGTTTCGTACTTTCAATATTTCAGTCTGAGAAGATTTAACATAAAATGCATGTGCTGTGGGTGTTTCGTTTCATGACATTTGTTTGTGGATTGTCATTCTCAAAATTCCGTGGAATAGCTTTGCCAAGAATGCAAGACAAGGTATGAGCAACATTAATGATAGAATAGTGTGGCAATATAACCCACATATACCGCATGTCATATAAGAAGGCGTGGCATATACATGTACCTAAATATATTGGGAGGGCCTACGTGGTTGGGGATGATTTTCTCCGCCACCCGCCGACATCGCACGCCGATGCCTGTTGCCGACGCCGGAATTTCTGCGACACGGGGCCCTTAACGCTATCGCGTTAATACAATCAACGTATGCTTCACTCGCGACGCTGTCACCTTCTAGTACCAATCTATCATGAACGCTACGGAGGATATTAAACGCAGCCACGATGTCATGTACATTTATACATGGCGAGCAGCGCAAGGCTGCGCAAGACGTCGCCATTTTGAAAGCAAACCAACTATAACCCCGCTTATAGAACTGTAGTGTAGTTGTATTTCTATGCATTAAATGACACACCATCACCGTTTTCGCATCTCCCACACTCACAAACAAAGCCTGAATTCATACTTGACAAAGAGAGAGATAGAAATGAATAATGAATACTCTTGGAATTAGCTCACAATGTTTTGTCACGCTCACTATTTTACCATGTCGTGCACAAAAAAAAAAGAAGAGGAAGAAATACAAGCTGGGGAATACCACGATCGCGTTTTGCGCCCGTCTCTTCAAACGCACCGACTCCAGCGTTTTTCTCACGCGCCCGCCACTCGGACAAAGCACACGCGCAAACGCCACCGAGGCGTGGGGTGGTCGGCACCCAAACAGCACAAAGTTTCGCTTAGGGCGGCATCCGAGGCGTCCAAAGATCGCAGCTGCACACAAACAAAGAAGAAAAAAAATCAGAGCAAGAAGAAGAGTTCGCGAGGCAGACCAACAAACGCCGAGGGATCGAGCCAGCGGCAAGGAAAAACGGTGATGGGAAGGAGGCGGTGGATGCAGACCTGCAAAACGAGGTGGTGGCGCTGGCCGGGAACCCCAAGCGGCCTTCTATTTGCCGACGAGCCAGGGGCGCGGCGGGCAAGCGGCCCACGCGCAGCGCCTGTGGGTCCCCTCATCTAATTTAGCGCGGCCGGCCGCAAAGGACCCGGGCGTAACTCAATTGACCGACAGGCGAGGCGGCCAACTCGCAGCGTCAGTCAAGATCGGCTGCAGCCGATCAGAAGAGGAGAGGGAGAAAGGACGCTTGCTTGTTCGTTTCCTCCACCCCTCCCCACGCAATGTGAGTCGTCTCAGCTCGAGAGGGGCGCGCCTAACACCGCGTGCGCACAGCCTTGACGAGTCGAGTCAACAGATATAGTACGCGGATCAAGAGCCATTGCTCGCGCGTGCGTGCGCGCTGACACACACACACGCACACGCACACGCACACACGCACACACGCACACACGTACACACGCACACGCTGGCACCAGGCGTGACCTTCTTGCCCCACGAACACTGGCACCAGCAGTTTGCGTCTTCCTGGTGGAGGTGAAAAGCTGGCGTTGGAAGCGTTCTGCGCGCTACACCGAATAAAGCACAAGAAAGGAGGCAGTCAGGTATTGGCTTACCTGGAACAGTGACTTCAGACGGCCAGACATTGTTTCTGCCGGGGCGACAGTGAGGGCGTATACGAATATGGCGAGGCTACCCGAAATGCCTGAGAGCGTCAGCGCATATGCCAGCGGCGACGACAAGTGCGAACTAAGAGGTGCCAGATGCTCCGCTGGAGGCTTCGGTTTTAAGCGTCACCGCCCTTTTCAATTGAGAACGAATACGAGTTATTTCCTTCTCTTCTTTTGTCGGCGGCAATAGACTGGAGCAAGCTGTACGTCTGCTCTACGCACCTAGCGCGCACATACCACCTATGCCGCCGATTCAAGATCGAGCCTGTGGGCATTGGAAGCAGCAACAAATCGCCCGGGGCTCCCCCACCGAGCAACCCCAGTGCCCACCGATGATTCGAGACCCGGCAATGCCGACTCGGTTTGCGTTCGAACCCGGCGCAAAGCCTCGTGCAAACTATGCGGGCTATTCTCCCTTTCGAGCACAGCACTCCTCGTGGTTCGAAACTTGGCGCCTTGAGCACGGCTCCTCCGGTTCGGCCGTCGCAGCATGTCCCCGAGCAATCCGCGGGGAAGCAGGGGATTCGGGGAAGCGAGGTCTTCTTAGCCGGAGCTCCCAGCGGACCTCGACTAAACAAGTTTCGGGGTGGGGGCTCGGGTACAGGCCTCGGGCGGCGGCTTCAGTGGTGGCGGAGGCTAGTCGAACCGTTTGCCTTTTCTCATGCTGCTCCCGCGAGTGCTCCACAAAGCCGAGAGGCTGCAGGGAACAAAAAGTACGGGGATCCTTAGTCGGCAATTGAAAAACTCAACTCAGCGCGCCCGTATACGCTCCGATTTTGTGCTATTTTGTCGGATAGCGTAAGTCTTGAGGAGGGATGTTGAGTGCTGAAACTCGAGTCGCTTCGTCCCGAGACATCGTGCGATTCAATTACGACGGCGCTACGCGGCGCGGAACGAGGACACGTGATCAACTGCTTTCTTCGTGATGTATTGTAGCGCCATTATACTGGTAAATGAGAATCGCAAACAGCTCTTATATTAACGTCATTAAGGTAGACTGAACAATCGTGCGATGGTTTTTAGTCCAACAAATTGATCGCACAATGCAACTCGATTTTCGTTTCTTTAATAAAAAAGAGGTGGTGGGGACGATGGAAGAGGAAGGGGTGACCTTTTCACACCGTACAACTTGTGTCCATTTCACATATTACCTTATATTTTTATTGATCAGTCTTACGCGAACTCGGACCATATAAACACTGCGCCGAGATCAATAACCACAGCTGTTCCAATTTTTTTCTGAATCCGCCACGTTCGCTTAGTGGAAATGACGTCCTGCTGTTGTGAACAGGGACACGGGTTGGATTCTTCACCGTGTCGGCACTATTGCGAAAGGCAGCGGAATGCAAAAACGCTCGCGTAATGTAATTTGGGTGTAGGAGACGCCGCCTACGACGGCGTCTCCCAAAGGCAATGTGTGGTCGGTTTGAGAAGTTAAACCCCATTTCCCAGTCACCATTTCTGCCGCTTATGCATAAGAACTGCCATGAATCTTCAGCCTTTGCGCTGAAGCGCCTGGATGCCCGAATCGACAGCTGCACGACTTTGTTTGTTCGACAGATTACGAGTCGTAAAAGAGGTCGCAGAACTGAACGTCACGTCCAACTGACGCACCTCCATAGGCCACACTTCCCCTGGCCCACTCGGGCTGCACCCTGGCCAGCCGAGTTCGACGGCACTGATCTAAACCCAGATTCGTACGTTTATCCGTACCGAAGAACACATACATGTATATCCTCAAAAGCGAAGTGCGCCAGCAAGCCACCGCCATGGGTAGTGGTACGGTGAGGGCGAGAGCCCCGTCAGCCCATGGTCAGTGTTCTCTAAAAAAATAATACAAAAAGAAAGACAGTTTAGCAGAGAGAGGGCACGGATTGCCCTTTCGTTACGGTCATCGACGGCCTTTCGCAACGTGCCTTCGTTCTACGCTCCGCGAGAGCCTCTGGGGCGCCGCGTCTCGTACGGCCCAGCGAGTCAGCGGACGCGCCCTTCACCAAGAACCAATTAATGCTTCCAGATAAGTTGAGATAAGCCGCTCCTCGGCCAAGGACCGCTCGACGCACTGATGCTTCCATCGCTTGTGTCCGCGGCAACGCAGTCAGCGAGTGCCGGGAACGGCAGTGCCGGTGTTGCAATGCTCGGCCAGACACCCCGACCTCGAGTGAAAGCAGCGCGTCGACGCGACGGCTAACAAGCCGCGACACAACGCCACCGCACGACAAGGGGTGGTGGCAATCGCCGCTGACAAGTTAGTTACAGCTAGAGTAGTAATCAATTACCGACCTGCATTGGGGAACTTGCGAGGGGACGATTGAGGCCCACACAACGCGTTGAGGGCACAAAACTGTCGCATAGTACTACACTCCTGCCTTTTAATAGGCCTGAGCACGAACCCAGGTCGGTCAACTGTTAAGAACTACACCTCCCCCCCTCCCCCCACTCACCCTCCCAGCATATTTTATTTTTTTTGTCAAGCGCATCGTGGACAAGTTACATGATTGAAGCTTTGACATTGACTGAGGATTCCATTGGCAGCATTGGCAAACAACGGCAATGGTTGTTGTTCGCAACGTGACGACATCACAGAGAGCAAAGTGTTTGACGTGGGTAGATACCACGAAAACAACTGCGATCAGAACTGTTAACTCTTTAGTCTCGGCATTGTACGGATTAGTGACGTTGGTGGCAATTAATCAGAGTGCACTAGTATAATATTTTTAACGATGTACCGAAATAACTCAGTGAAAAACGAATGGAATCTCATTCTTCCGAATATAGGCACATACCGGTCGATATAGAGTGATTATCTGGGGGTTTAAAGTACGCAAGCCCCAACGTGTGGAGCCCTGAGTTATTATTGTCATATTTGTTGTCAAAGAGCCGGCCTGCTATATTTAGGAAGAAAGAGATAGGAGGAGTTCCATCATCGTGTTGACGAAGTATACGTAGAGGAGGGGCTTATTCTCGCTTTGAATCATACTGTCAGATGCGTAAGACCCACCTAAACCTGCACTAAGCGATACTTTATATTTATAGTAAATCAGAGCGATTGAGCGCTTTAGATTTCATGGAACAATGCAACACACCATGCAAAGTTGATGGAATGTGCCGACATTGCGGCACGCAATGAAATTTGCTTCGAACACGCATTTTTTTAACTGCGTTACCGACGTTAACTAAAGACGACCTGTAGGTCCATAAACTATTACTGTAATGACATCTAGCTCTTTGAAGTTTAAGGCTTGACGGAAACCCGCCTGGTCCGGATCAAACATTGTGAAGGGTAGAAAGAACAGGGGGTGCTACCCCGACCAAAGTAGATTTAATAGAAAAGGACGTTTCGACTTTCACATGGGGGCGATGTTCACAGGTAAAAACGAAAAAATGTGTTACGACAGTTCGTTTAAATAGACTCGAGCAAGTGACGCAGGCAGTGCGCATAGATTGATGACAGATTGCCATCGCTCCTGTTTAAAGTGTGTGGTGTAGTCTGAATCGTGAGGGACTTAAGATAAAGGAGTCGATATAATAATTTTCCTCTGGCAAGAACACGTGCCTTCCCCAAGTCGATTGCGTGTCCCTTCGAAGCTATCTCTTAGATCAAGCATACATAATTCGTTTCCCAAGAGTGAGAAAAATGCACGCCCGATATAATTCATATTTCCTGGTAATCACGGGCTAACCAGTTGCAGCCGCCAAGATTCTGCCCATCCTTGTATGAGACATGAGATCCTCACATTTCTCTATTTTCCTACATTTTCTCTGAGGCACTTCATGCTCCTGCTTTTTTTTTATCAACATACGTTGAAGAAGTTCTTAGTTTGTCATCCGTATACTCGAATAGCATCTGGCCCGATTTGAATCGCGCGGCTACAATCACTCGCACGAACGCCATACTTTACACCTTTTTGAATCCCGTTATTCGCACCATCGCGCACAAGACGCTTCCCTTTTCCCGCCTTGGGCCTCGCCAGAAATTTAGCAAAAAGATGTAGAGGGAAAGCGCGTGGGTTAGGAGAATGGCCGTCTCGTAATGAACACACTCAACCTGACGTGTCCCGAAAATGAACCCCCGAAACATACGAAGCCGGCAACAGCCGCAGCAGCAACAACAGCGGCAATGGAAAGTGGGACGAAGGATTGATTAATGAAGGAGGCAATTAGCGGCGCTCGGCGACACGCTCTGGCGCCGGGCAGTGAGGCCCGCGCTTGGCGAGCTGAGACGCCATCTGGTGCAGCTGGGACAAACCGGGCGTGCCACTCCGAGCACACAAGACACGCGCGCGCGCGCGTCTACCTGTGGTGTCATTTTTCACGCCCGCAACTCGCGGACTGACTTTGACTCTCTTCGGCTCAAAAAACAAATCCCCGGCAAAGCGTGTCTGACAGGCACGTCACGACATGGGCGCGCTGGCCCCTCGTTCACGTAGTCACGAAGCCAGTGGCACTGACACGATGGCTCCGGCGTGGCACTGCATGGTGTTGGGATGGAGAAGAGGAATGCGTCACGTTGAGGCAAGAGTAATTGAGGTAGTTGATCCCCCTTGAACATTGTAGAACAACAAAACACCCCGGTTGTGAGAGTTGGCAGAAAATTTTCTTTTGTGAAAGTAGAAATTTTTGTCGTATTATGGGACTTACTGATGTCGTCACGACACATATTTCTAGTTTTAGCAAAGTAGATTTCTGCTGTCAAAGCTGACGTCTCGGCATCATGACGAAATCAGTTTTGCTGTAGCGACAGCAAGCTCTTGTCTCAAACGTGATCGCACTGTTGTGAGTATGAAAGCAATTTTGTGATGATGATGAAAAAACTAACGTCCAAAAAGATGTCTAGCTTGCAATAGGAATCATCTGAACACACATTGAACGAAAAGCGCGAGAAAGGAAGAAAGGACAAGCGAAAGGAAAAGAGGCAGAGCCCAGCGTTGACTCAGAAATGCTAAAGGTCGTTTGTAAGAACGCGTCATACACAGCCTTCTGAAATCAATGCAGAAGTGGAACCAAGGTCGGCATAATGTAAGGACTATTTTCGCGCCATTCTGTTCCTTCTTATTATCTAGCACTCACAAGTCACGGCCGGTCGATACAGCTGATAACGGGGGCGGAGAGCCGCTCACACCACAGACGAACGGCGAAATGAACGAATTGGAATAGGATCAAGTTGAGTCAGCTCATTGCATTATGTCGGTTCAAATGCATCCAGAAAGGTAACTTTATTTTTGCAGTTCCACAACCAAAAGCTGACTCACTCATCCAAACATGATCCAGGTGTCCAACATGATTGTCCAAACATGATTGCAGGTGTCAGGCATATGTCGTCTAGCTGAACTGCCTGTCGTTTTGTTGGATACAGCGCACAAAGCTCGCAACACGTTACCGGGAGCTGACTAGAAATCTCTTAATTGTGTCTTGTTCACCGTCTCTACAACTCTGCAATGTTTCGCAGGAGGAGAGAACAATATGGAGAAAAAAGCAGAATGTTTTCAAATATTGCTCTTATTCTATAGTTACAGGTACACAGCCCAAAGTGATTGTCAAGGACCGTTGACTCAACATGTGCCGAAGTCACGTCACTAGCTGTGACAATTTAGGTGTCCTCATTAATTCTACGAACTTAAGTAAGCTGCTGCGTATTTTAGTCAATAATGAATGCGCATTTTTTCATCGGTTAATACCTTTATTTTCGTCGAGCACATTCTTGGTCTTTAAAGCGTGCTTTGTGCATTGCTTCGTTGTACGTAGGCGAAGACAACTTGCTCAAAATATAGACTATGTATTGAAAGGTGTATTGGATCATATCGATGTCATCAATCAAGTAATCAAGAATCTGCGAAGTACAAATCAACCTCTCTATATGGCTTTCATAGATTATGAAAATGCATTTGATTCAGTAGAAATACCAGCAGTCATAGAGGCATTGCGTAATCAAGGAGTACAGGAGGCATACGTGAATATCTTGGCAAATATCTACAAGGATTGCACAGCTACCTTCATCCATCAAGCTCCATCAGGAAAAGGGTCAGGCAAGGAGACAAAATCTCTCCAATGCTATTCACTGCATGCTTAGAGGAAGTATTCAAGCTCTTAGACAGGGGAGGCTTAGGAGTGAGGATCAACGGCGAACATCTCAGCAACCTTCGGTTTGCAGACGACATTGTCCTATTCAGTAACAATGGGGAAAATAACAACAAATGATTGAGGACCTTAACTGAGAAAGTGTAAGAGTGGGGTTGAAGATTAATATGCAGAAGACAAAGATAATGTTCAATAGCCTGGTAAGGGAACAAGAATTCAGGATCGCCAGTGAGCCTCTCGAGTCTGTAAAGGAGTACGTTTATCTAGGTTAATTACTCACAGGGTACCCTGACCATGAGAAGGTAATTTACAGAAGAATAAAATTGGGTTAGAGTGCATACGGCAGGAATTGCCAAATCCTGACTGGGAACTAACCACTGTCATTGAAAAGTAAAGTGTACAATCATTGCACTCTACCGGTGCTAACATATGGGGCAGAAACTTGGAGGTTAACAAATAAGCTCGAGAACAAGTTAAGAACCGCACAAAGAGCAATGGAACGAAAAATATTAGGCCTAACGTAAAGAGACAGGAAGAGAGCGGCATGGATCAAAGAGCAAGCGGGGATAGCTGATATTCTAGTTGACATTAAGAGGAAAAAATGGAGCTGGGCAGGCCATGTAATGCGTAGGATGAACAACCGGTGGACCATTAGAGTTACAGAATAGATACCAAGAGAAGGGAAGCGCAGTCGAGGACGGCAGAAAACTAGGTGAGGTGATGAAGTCAGGAAATTTCCAGACGCAAGTTGTAATCAGCTAGCGCAAGACAGGGGTAATTTGAAACCGCAGGGAGAGGCCTTTATCCTGCAGTGGACATAAATATAGGCTGATGATGATGATGATTTGAAGGTGTAAAGAATGCAGCCAGAGAAGGCAGTAAAGACTCGTTGAACATTTCCGCTGTCATGGAACCAACAAATTAGTCAATAAGACACAAAATAAACCAAATGAATAACCGCCGTTTATTGCAAATGAAGTAGGCAAAAGATAATGTCTTAGGCTAGCAGAAATCATTATTGCAGTGGTAGCTCCGTGTTTTTTCTCGAGTAGCCTGGTCCGTCAAGCTTGAATTACGCCTACCTCTGGCATTCTCTCTTCAGGCTTGCTTCGGTCATGCCCTTCTTTTTTATCATTTGATTTCCGAATGTGGATCTATTCGCGAGTGTTTGAAGAGTCCGCCATAGATGCACAACATAATAGTCGCCTAGGGGAGGGGGTCTACGTAATGCAATGACAAAACTTAGCGTTATTATTATTAGGCTATCAGCCTTTATGAGAATCAACAGATTGGGTTTGCCTGTACCCAAAAAAGACAGCAAATTCTCCAGTGATTTATTTGCCATATCCTTTAACATCGGTTTACCGCCACGAACACGTACACCATGCGGTGCCACTCAATAGTCAAACCCAGACTACTACCTACGAACAGGCTTACATAGTCACACAAACAAGCAAAAATTATTAATTAAATGAAGATAACATGTACTGATGCTTCTCTCACACCCGTTCCATGATGATCTACTCACAGAACTTTGGTAAACAGCAAGTTGTGTAAACACAAGCTACCATAAAATCCTCTTCTTCCGCCGTTAGTCGAAAAGTGCGACAACGTAACTTGTTGGCAGCCCAACATACTAGTCAAACATTCTTTATGGAGCTCAGTCCTTACTCTAAACGATTGAATCATTTAAGGAGGTATGATTGTCCCCTAAAAAAGCCATCTACTATATGTTGCTACGCTACCTGCTCAGAAGCAGCACCCATCTGCAACCCCAGGGGTTGCCTTTTCTCGCCTTTTGTTTATTTCTTTATTAAACGTTTTTATCTATCTGTCTCCGACAGTGCGCCAGCGCCTGCTTCCACAAGAGACTCGCCCGTTTCATCTAATATTTTATGGGTTGGTAATTATCCGTCTGTACAGAGCTTTGCATATTGCAGGGATGGCAAAAAGGCCTGAAGCCTGCGCACCATGGATAGATTGACACGCACACAGAAAGAAATAAGCCGACTTCACCGACTGCTTCAGCTCCGAACTGATTTACTGTTTCAGCAGGCGCTCAATTAGAACACCGCCATCTTCTGAAGAACAACTCCTGTTTAATGCAATGCCATTACGGAAGGAATCTCGCACACGTTGTAGGTATGCGTCTGATGAAAAATGGGGGCCGATCACGAAGGCTGTGCAGTCTGTTACGAGCCGGGGTTTGGTAAACCTTCAACCGCGTCTGCTTGGAGCTCGAACCAGACTGACCATCGGAGAGAGTCCGGCAGGGAAGACGAGGCGACGTAAAAACAAATAACACAAGTTTAATAGATGGTTACGGGTGAGCGGTGTGCTCCAAAGAAAACATACAAGAAACGTTCAGCGTGCGTGCACCTGAACGCTAGTATAAAGCAAAAGTGTTCTCCCCGTGGCTGCTTGCTGGCTTTCTTATACCCTCCACCATCCGAGCACTCCCCCCCTGTCCTGCGCCTCCTGCAGGACAGGGCAAACCAGACGAAGTAGTGAGGGTGGGTGACAGCAGTGAAGGTTGGTGGTCGTAGCGGGGTGAACGTCACCAGCGGGGGCGAGCTGGTCGCAAGGCGGCACGGCAGGTTTCGCACATTCCTCGGACCCACGCGAGGGACACGTCTGTTCATGTTGCCGAGCAAGATCGTTAGGCACACCCTTTCTCATGTGTTTGCACGTGTTCTGGGCATGGCCGCTCAAAGTGAATCGTAAAAAGCCTAACAAGGCGTATCAAAGCGCTGGCAATCACGAAGGAAGAATGCGAGGAACTGTCACGTGACACATGTGCTGGACATTTCAAAGAGCGACTTTGGCACAAGAATAGCATGCGTGTGATCGTATCCTAAATGGTTAGAACATCGTGCTGCCCAACAGCCGGTCACGTTTTATAGCATTTAAGCAGACTTCACCCACTTTAGCGTTATCTCGCAGAAAACTCGAGGTTTCTTGAGCGTACCGTTCGTCACACAGCGCTCACGAAATCGCAAAAGAGATGCGAGGTACGGAGGCGTCATTTTAATAAACGAGAGTGGGAAAAGTCACCCGTGACACACGCGCGCGCGCTGCTGTCATAGTGACGTCATAGTGATCACAGACATCATAGTGATCAGAGACGTCATAGTGATCACAATAGCACACGTTCACCTCTGCATCAGAGATGCTTTGATTGCGCTCCACAGATAGCCGAAGTGTCTAATTGCAAGAAATTGGAGAGAGGTGAAGGCAACCTTGCAATGCAGATACACATAGAAGGCTGCCGTTATCTATGTCGTGCCCACTGCTCAACCAAGATTTCTTTTATTTTCCTTGCAAGCATCGCTCTCCGCCCTTTCGTCTTATCTCTCAACAAAGGATGTGTTTTGGACTTCCTTATCGGCGCCGCTATCTCTTTCGGACGTGCGATGGCATCGCGCAAACGCGCTCGCGCGTGAATCCTCCGAATCGGCTGCAAAGAATCGTCGGGCACAGTTAGGAAGCCTGTCTGGTTTCCACCTCAGTCCTAAGTTTTGGTCAATTTCTTCTTTTTCTTTCAATTTCGCGATGTGCACAATGTACTCTTCGTCCACAATGGCATGGCATGCTGCATCCTTCGCAGTACATGCACAAACGACACTGCTCTCAGAGTACACGTGGCGTGGAAGCCCCCCTTTACAAATCACCAAGTGATAATGCTGCGCGATATATCCGCGTTCATCGCAACAGGCTCTTATCTGCAATTTACCACAGGGTCACGGCTGTCAGACTGAGCAGCATAATAGCGTGATAGTGAAGTTGAGGATGAGGAAGTGACCTACCGACGACGGCGACGCAATGGAAAAGTACGGAATAGAGGGACACAGCAAACGTAGTTCCCGACCGCTTAAATGCTGTCGCAGTAGAACGCGTGCCCGGAACACCACCTAAAGCACATAGAAATCCTTTCTGGACCAAGCGAAAACCACAGATTACAATTTGACGACGCTGGGTTGTTTTTAGCCTCATAAAGGTCGCCAGGTCCGACGACAACAGAAAAGAAACGCCCCATTATTTTCTCGCCGTAACCTGCAACCTGCGATAAGTTAGCAAAAAAAAAAAAATCCTTGCATCTCTATTCCTTTCTTTTTCATCTTACGATTACACGGGTTTTGTTCCGTTTCACTGTTCTATAAATGACGTCAACAAGTGAAACCTGATCATGGAGTTGCTGCGACCAGAGCCAGTGTCCTTGAGGTCCTCAATAAGCAAGGCAACTGCGACACCACGCGTCGCTTCCATAAGCGAACGGAGCACCTGACTGGCGCGACGGTTAATTTTTTTTCTTTATTGATTTCTATATGCCTTCGCTCCTAGTCTTCTCCAGGGAGCGCAGTTTTTGCAATCACTCCTCGCGCTTCACTGGCGAGTGTTTTCAGGGGATTACAATTACATCGGGAGGGCCGCAGGCAGACGGGATCGGATTATCAGAGCCCGGTTAAAGTTCACCGGAGTGGTCGGGACTACAGTGATGTAGGAAAGGAAAGGGAGAGGAGGGGGAGCGGTATCGCTACTCGGTCGCGCTGAAACAACCACGCGATACTCGCCGTGTTGCGTACTCTTCGGATGGCAGGTAATTGGCTCGTTAGATGCGACGCACCGAGCGTACGTTAACTCGGGAACGGGGCTTCGGGAACAAGAATTTTTCTTGTCGTTTATTTCTTGCTTTTTTTTTTCAGAGAAATCTGACGACGTAAAAGCTTGCTGCAGCAACCACATGGTCCAAAATAAGCAAAAAAAAAAAAAAAAGAATTGAACAGTGGAAGCGATGGGAGCGCGAAATATAATGCGTGCTTTCCGGGGCGCTTTCTTAAAAGAACATCTGCAGCTTTCCTGGTGTCGCCCAACGACGTGTACCTTCGTTATACAAAAGGCTATTTCCTTCCTAATGGTCATGACTTTACACGCGCTCGAACATCCCGGCATTGTATAAAGTGTTATTTTCGTTTTATTGGTCTTTCACGCACTACGTTAATATGTTCTCCTCCCTCCCTATCTGCCTAGCGTATAACGAATAGCGAAATAATTGAAAGCAGCGAAACAACGTTGACCGTTCGGACACAACAGCATTTTTTAACTGCCCATCAGCGTTCTCGTCATCAATGTTATTATCCGTGACCGGACGATGAATAATGTGTTGACATGCGCACTGTTCAAAGTTTTTGCCGTCGTCGAACGATTAACGAATTTTTGTGGCTCGCATGTCGTTCTAAACATCCCTTAACAATGGCACCCACTCCATCTCTCCGTAAATCCAACGTGCGCGAGTACACTCGTGCGCACGCGCGGATCTACTGTTCTCCTATGCCCTACTCTCCTACACTCTACTCTCCTACACCCTACTCTCCTACACCCTACTCTCCTACACCCTACTCTCCTACACCCTACGCAGCAGGCGTAAAAAATTGAGGACGTTTAAGCTTCGCCTTTAAGAGTAACGCGATCATGGCAGAGCAGGCAGGACTGTGCAATGGCTCATGCACCCGTAAGGCAGAAGCTACAAGCTTCATCCATGTTTCATACCCCCGTAAGCAAGGAAAAAGGGGTTTGTGTTAGAGCTACCGTGTAACAGAATTATGTTCTCTCGTATATTCAAATTACAATCCGGTGCTATCATGTCTGTATGTTGAATGTAAGTCGGACTTTGACGCAGTGTACTTTGAGAAATTCAATTAGTTCAGTAACGCCTATGCGCCACGCGGAGGGCCGGCGTGGTTGTGGTTCGAGATGATTTTTTTCTGACGGACGACGCCGCCGGTGGCGGACGCCGACACCGGAATTTATGGGACACGGGACGCTTAACGCTATCGCGTTAATAATGCGTTGCCAACGCATACTCATTGGATAAATCTAGTTGAAGGACACAAAGAGGCAAGTGCCGCCATAAAACAGATGCTATAAGAACACAGAAATCACTCGCGACTTGCCTACACAGCCCTTAAGCGTCTGGTGCGCTATAGCGCCGACAAACCCAAGTTCCGGCTGTGCTTCTTAATTTCGCGTTGCGCGTTTCTATCTCAAAAAAAAAAAGAAGAAAAAACATTCTAGCTTGTCGCTATCATTCCTCTGTTTCGTAGGTTGTTATCACTAAAACTAAAAGCGCTAAAATCACAGAGACAAAGACGAGCACCACATCCGAGAACACAACGTACCTGAGTGCTGTGGTACTACGCTCCGTCTTTTTGTGCTTTAGCAATGCAGTACTAACCAACCCAAGCATCCACTATTCTAACTGTAATGTTTATAATGAACAATGGAACGCCATTTCATTGTCGTATTCCCAAGTTGGAAGCTCAAGAGCAATTTTATTTTCTTCAGAAACTGCCGACCTTACTTTTTATTTAAGCATGTTATGCGAGGACCAAGCTCAGATTATAAACGAAACCCTACCGAAATACAACTGACTGTCAGCGAAGCTAGCACTGGACTCTTGTATTTCTTCTTAAGTTTTGTATTTCCAGACGCGACGATGCTCTACGCAAATGCACATTAAGCGGTAATCAAACGGAACGTATTTAAGACGTATTTTGGCATAGCGTATAGCCCATATTGCGTACAGACGTATCTGCCTGCGAGCGCATGTGTTTGCACGCATGTGCGTGCGCGAACAATTTTTTTTTTAATTGGCGTAGCTTGCACTTGAGGCGCAATGCTAAAGAGACAGCGGAGCTGATGAGCACCTAGCTAGTCCTGCCTTTTGGGCTAGGCTAAGCACTACTAAGTCATCCCTAGCAGTTCCCGCAATTTATTGATTATTGATCGATTATCAATTAGCTATAGATTGGCTATCGATTAGTTATCGCAAGGTATTGACCACCTATTTGGGCTAGGCTAAGCACTACCCAGTCATCCCCAGCATTTCCGGCATTTATTTATTATTAATCAATTATCGATTAGCTATCGCTTGGCCATCGATTGGCCATCACAAAGTATTGGCCATGTATTTCGGCTAGGCTAAGCGCTACCAAATCATCCCCACCTTTTTCCGGAATTTATTGATTATTGATCGATTAACTATTGATTGGCTATCGATTTGCTATCAATGACTGAGTAAGCTTAAGTAGTCCCAACCATGCTTAGCTAGACTTATCCAGGCTCAGCTTCGCTTGTTCACAGGGGTATGTGCCATTGCCCTTGGACCCTTTCTGCACTACCGCCAGGATCGGCCCACATTTTCTGTTAACGCACCACGAACTTACGGCCGGCTTAAACAGCTCCGCTGTTAAAAATTACGCAGATATCATGCGCCTGATTACATGACTGACATGAGTGCTTCTAACACACGACACGTACTCAAGACGAAAAGCGAAGCAGAAGTGTATGCAAGCTGTAGGTGAGTACTTCCGCCATACCTGAGACTCATAGATAGAGACGCTGAAACGAATACCACGTCTGAAAAAAATCTGCCGGTCCATTGGTTTCAGAATGAGAAAAAGAGCGAGAGCTCCATTACCTTCTTATACTTTCCAGCGAATAAACGAACAGTAAAAAGTTATATAACTACAGGATTCTACTCTGACAGGAAACGCGTAGCCAGGCGTCGCGGTAACTTCTAACGTCGAAAAGTAGAGATCTGGAAGCACTATACGCTCAGTGCAAAATACAAAGTGGAGGGCCCGGCGTGTGGTCGAGACTCAAGAAATTGAAATAGATGACTTCGCCCGTCGTATGGTTCTGCGCCGAGGATGTGCGCACGGCTTCAATTAACGCGTCGCGATTCGCGAAGCGTGAAAATGATATCCTCGCGACCGAGGAATCCCGCGAGCCGCGAGGCAGGTTCTTCGCTCGTGTGGGAGGAATATAAAGCCAGGGAAACGCCTGACTTCACCCCAGCGTGGGGCGATCGTGATGACTGTTGCGAGTACAATGGAGCCAACAAGCCCGACAGGGACGAAACAGGACGCCCCAAGTGGGAGCACTTAGTCTTCGTCTCCTCCGTGTTTCTCTCGTTTTCCGGCAAACTTCGTTTTGGCTACGCGACGTGTGCGTTTCATGAAGGCGGTTTCTGTTGGACATTCAAGAAAGTAAAGTAAACGTGACAAGTTCTTAAGATAAGAGGACGCTGTGGAAACCGGACCGCTATTGCGTGTTTTTTTATGACGTCCTTGCCAGTGCTGAGGAAGAATGGAGGTTCCGGAAATCAAGCCTCGCTCATGAAGAAGCTCGGGAGAGACACGTTCTAGACAAGTATTTTTCCAACGCCTGATGTTAGTGCATATAATTATGCATACTACACTAGTATTTTCATCGTAACTGAGAATATTTTATTCTTTGACCTCAAATAATTGCTTGCATCATTTTCGAGTCCACATTTGTCTACCGCGGTCGTTCAACTGCTTTGGCGTTCTGCTGCTGAACACAGCGGCTTTAGGACCTCTTTTCAGTCGCGACGGCCAAGAATGGGAACTAACTGCAAGAACGGTTGTGTACTGTGACTTGGGTGCAGGTGGTCAAAATTATTTCGGACAATTCGACTACGGTGTGCCTTATAACTAATGGCATTTTACGGTGGCTGCCGCACGTAAAATGCCATTAAATATTGTTATTTCATTTTTTTTATTTCATTTCGATTCATTTCTAGAACCGAAACCTCGCTGCGAAGATTTTGTGTGGTCTGACCTCAAAGTCAATCAATACCAGAAGATTGCCAATAAGGCTGGTGTATTCCATGTCGCCCAGATTTTCTCTCGCGTACGTTGCTGCTGCAGGCTGCATTTACTGGTTTACCCTTACTTGACTGGTATTTTTACTCTACCGGACACAAATTCCGTCAAGCTGAAATTTTGCGGCTTTTAGACTATGACCCAAACACCAGTAAACGAATGTTAACTGATATCAAATACAGCTGAAATCCAACAACTCGATCGCTTCGTCCCAAAGTGAACGGCGGGGGAACTTAGTTTAAACAGTTCACTGCGACCGTCACATAATCAGGAAGTACCTTCACTGAGTTCGAATTCACAACGCCATACGTCAGCATCTTATTACGCAATATTCGGTAGTTCCGCGGCTTCTCAGTTCGTGACAGCTCTGCCTAGAACTCTGCCTGAAACGCGACTCGTTTCAACGCATGCAGGACTTCGGAGAGTGTCAGCGCACACGTGTCTCCTGTGTTGTCCTGATCGCGAAGCCGCCTTTCATTCGGCACTGACGCTGCAAAGTTCCTAGCAACTTGAGCAATCGGCATCCATACTCCGTAACGAGGTACCTTAATTGAGGTTCCCAACATCGGCCAAGCGTTGTTTGTAAAGTGGGATCCAGCACTGCTGAGGGGCGTGTTGGGTTCCAACTTGCGGTGGAGTTCCATTTTGAACTAGTTTCAAGTGTCGATTACCGTTAGACCCGGAGGCGAAACGTGCCGAAGCCATCTCGCATGGTTTACATTACACTTTCAGCCCACTTTCCCGGCACTGAGTCGGAATCGGTTACCTCATTGTGGCTTTGAGTTCAGCTACCTGTACGTATAATACGAACACAAGATATGTGTTAACACTGAGAATAGTATCATCTTGACAAACTCCTACAGCGCAGTACAGACAGGGATGACAGAGAAGTACACAATGGATGAGCTGATTTGCAACTGAATCTTGATTGCAGGAAACGCATACACCAAAGGAACACGCATTTGCAACAGGAAGCACACTGAAGCACTAATAGCACGTAAGCACCCTGAAAATGATAAGACTCTAAACTTGACACAACAGGTAAACGAAAATAAATTGACCCGCCCATATGCACCAGCTAGCAGACAAGAAAACCCGTGACGTGTTTAACATATTTGCGCATGTGGCCACACATTTGTGGAAGGAAAAAAAGGCAGCATTCATAAAAGGCAGCAGAATTAAAGGAAAAAAAAGGCAGCATACTTGTGCGACCTTGCAGAATCACAACACAATTTCCCGAGAAGTTCCTCTGGAGCAATTCTAGTAAGAATTTCATTTGCCTGAAATCAATCCACGTACTTTAAAACTTCACCCGGATATAAAGCTTTCGAGCACTTTTTAAATAATATATTACAAAGGAAGGCAGTAATTCATCCACTTAAATTTTACTATGTGTTAACATTGGCCATAATCTTAGTGGTATATATAGTTCTCCAAGGACAGCGGGTTAAATTCTTCGCCGTTCGTAAAACACGCTCATAGCACTCCGGATTGCCTGCGCAAGTAACTTATTGCATAGGCCGCAGTTGATCCAAATACATTGAAATAATTTGGAACTGCTCCTTAATTTCCCCAAATATAAACAAGGTGCCTCAATTAGGCTTTAGAGTCAGTACAGAAAAAAAAAAAGCTGTTAGGTTCATCTGTCATCGTTATGATAGATATTTTTCACCCTCTTCCAACCTTTCTGACCTGAATCTAATCACACTCCAGAAACGTCGCCACTTTGATTGTTTAAAGTTTTTCCACAGTTATGTAAATTTACCACATTGTTCTTCTCAAGAATACATTTCATTTTCAGCCCCCTCGAATACTCGACAATATCATGCTCTAAATATTGTTCCGTACAGTACACGTGCTCATTCAGACTTGTTTTTGTACAGTTTTTTTCCCTCATACAATTCAGTGCTGGAATGCTTTGCCCGGAAATGTGCGTAAATGTCCTTCAGATGAAGTTCTCACTGCTACTTCACAGTTGTAATGTATATGTATAATTCATTGTTCCTTTCCTACTCCTGCTATAGCCAAAGTTTTGCTGCAGTATGTATAAATAAAAACAAATAAAATTTAGTTTTATTTATAAACGCATTAAAACAGGAAAGAGAAGATGGTTCAGTGATTATTTCAAACGCTACTAATTATGCCAGAACTGTTAAAGTTTCGCCACTCATTACAGTTAGGATGCTCCTCACTCCCATAAAATGTAGGCTAGGTGTAACGTAGAGTTCTTTAGGGGCACTGAAAAACATAGCGTAAAATGCAGGGAAAGCACGAGGAAGGCGGGAGATTGAAAATCAAGACTATCATTAAAACGAGCAGGGGCCAACGTTTCGACAAGTGGACTTGTCTTTTTCAAGGCGACATATGTTCTCCTCGGCACAGTATATATAGGTATGGTTCTTCTAAAAGGGAGAGAGGGGGTGTGTTAGCGGCGAGGGCGTAGAATTGAAAAGAAAGGTGTGCTACTCAACGTCGGTGGAGGAATGTGAGGTAGCGCGATGTGTTAGCTGGAAGTCATGTCACTGTTGGTTCCTATTCTCGTGGAAGGGGCCTAGACGACCAGGGGCCGAGGAGGGGGGTAATTTGCCCCGCTGGAGGTCAGTGAACCATCGTCTCTCTTAAAGAGAGAATAAAAGTAGCAGCAGAAACTGATGCTCCTGGAAAAAAATGAATATATAAACGAACGAACGGAATGAAAAAAGAAAAGGGAGGTAGTAAACTCGAAATATTATTTACAACCAATAACAAAATGGTAAAAAAGAAAACTAAGCGTAAGATGGCCATTTTTTGCAAGAGATGCCCATTTTTTGCATTTTTGGTCCATGCACATTTTACTTCGCATACAGATTTTACATAGTGTTCCCTCCCAATTTCATATATACATATATATATATATATATATATGATCCTAGTGGCACTGCCTGTTCTCCCAGGGCAGCGAGATAATTTCCTCACTGTTTGTAAACCACACTTATAACGCTCCGAAGCGCTTGCACATGTAATTTATTGGAAAGCCTGCACCTAACCCACACACTTTGAACTTTGCCTACACATTACCCATAACCAACCCATATTTTTCATCAAATGTAAGCTTCATGTGACGCAGAGTTGTTTTTGGAAGTATAGCTGATAACAGCTGGATGACACTTTCAAACGCTTGCTGAAGAATCATTTGCCAAGGCTATTCGCAATGCACACGGACTATAGGTGGCGCCATAGGTGATCCATGATGGCGGACAGAGAGAGTATCAGAATTCGCGACTGCGCGTCCGCTTCGTAGCACGCCGGGCTTTTTCTAATCCTTCTCGTAACACACCAAGTGTATTCTTATTTTCGTGTATGCTATTTTACGGCGAATGACGCCCTCGACCTTACTGAAGGATGTGAGCGACACGAAGCGAGTCTAGAGCGAACGCTTAGGCTATAGTGCAGCGCTCTCGGTTTAAGCCAGAAAAAGCACGCCGATCTTGTTTTCAAATTCGGTTTTAATCGAAAAGGGTCAGTGCAAGCAAATATGCGAGAGACCTAGCGATCGGCGCGCAGCTGCGAACCTAGTTAAGCTCCGATGCAACGAGCCTGGCGAGGTCGCGCACCAGCATTCCACCCCAAGTTTATTGTTTGCGGCCGTTTTGCCTGCCACTGAGTCAAAATTGGAAAGATTGGTGGCGTGTGCGTCGTGCGTGCGCTGCGTAGCGAATGCTGCGTGCTGTGTGTGTGTGTTGTGGGATGGTGTGTGTGGTGTGTGTGTGGGTGTGTGTATGTGTGTGTGTGTGTGTGTGTGTGTGGTGTTGTTGTGTGTGGTGTTGGTTTGTGTGTGTGTGTGTGTGTGTGTGTGTGTGTGTGTGTGTGTGGGTGTGTGTGTGTGTGGTGTGTGTGTGTGTGTGTGTGTGTGTGTGTGTGTGTGTGTGTGTGTGTGTGTGTGTGTGTGTGTGTGTGGTGTGTGTGTGGTGTGTGTGTGTGTGTGTGTGTGTGTGTGTGTGTGTGTGTGTGTGTGTGTGGGTTGTGTGTGTGTGTGTGTGTGTGTGTGTGTGTGTGTGTGTGTGTGGTGTGGTGTGTGTGTTGTGTGTGTGTGTGTGTGTGTGTGTGGTGTGTGTGGTGTGTGTGTGTGTGTGTGTGTGTGTGTGTGTGGTGTGTGTGTGTGTGTGTGTGTGTGTGTGGTGTGTGTGGTGTGGTGTGTGTGTGTGTTGTGTGTGTGGTGTGTGTTGTGTGTGTGTGTGTGTGTGTGTGTGTGTGTGTGTGTGTGTGTGTGTGTGTGTGTGTGTGTGTGTGTGTGTGTGTGTGGGTGTGTGTGTGCTGTGGTGTGGTGTGTGTGTGTGTGTGTGTGTGTGTGTGTGTGTGTGTGTGTGTGTGGGTGTGTGTGGTGTGTGTGTGTGTGTGTGTGTGTGTTGTGTGTGTGTGTGTGTGTGTGTGTGTGTGTGTGTGTGTGTGTGTGTGCGCGCGCGTGCGTGTGTGTGTGTGTGTGCGCGCGCGCGCGTTGTGCGACAAAACGTGCGCTTCAAACCTTCACTGGCGGTGCCTCAGGCTTGCCAATACGGAGCTTCACCGCTGGCTCCTTTTTAAGACATGCGTCCAGCGGCAACGAATCAACCTTATCTCATCCTTCGCCGCTCGGTCGGTGCACTGAGGCACGCAACACATCCTGTGGCCTTTAATATTTTTTACATGACGTAAATAGAAGCTGTTAACAAAATAGAAACGTGTCCGTGCATACCGAGTCACACGGTAACAGTCTGTGTGCATTGCGAATATCCGACCCACACGCATAAACTTCGCATACTGATGTAGTGTAAGTAATGTAAGCTTTCGTGAATGCCAATCACAACAGGCACAGAAGCGATGCCTTATGGCGGTGAAATCCGGGCGGTGGTCGGAATTGCAGAAGAGCGTTTCGTTCATGTAATCTAGTGCGCCTTATATTTACGATCTCCCTCTGCTAACGAGAATGTGCGAGTCAGGTGACGAAGCTGCTTAGCAGCGTCTGTTCTAGATCAACTCACGGACTACAAAAGACGCCCTAGTGGAGGGCTCTGGGTTTCCTTAGACGACCGCGTTCTTGAACGTGCACCTGCACCCTTAGCACGGTGCACGATTGCTTCGGCCTTTAATTACCCTCGGAATGGGGCCGACATGATCGGGAATCGAGACTGCGACCTCGTATTCAACAGAATGATGTCATAGTCACTCAGCCACTACAATACTTGTGACAAGAAGGCTCAAATTTTGAGGGCGTACGCTTAACAATCTATCACTATAAAATTTTATCTAATGCAAATATAGAGCAGAGAACATGCCCCTTTTCTTTCTTAGCTTGTAAAGATGTACGAGAGGATGGACTTCAGTTTTTTTTATGTTTGGGCCTGACGATTCAACTACCCGCACATGAAGTTATGATTCACCCTTTCGTAACTTTATTCACCTTACGAATGCCTCTTACGCGACATCAGTGCAATAGAAACAGAACAGCAGCCATCGTTCCGCTTTTGCAGATGACATGAACTTCCAACATATACACTACACAGAGAAAACCAAACCGTCGAAAGTTCGCGAGGTCCCTTCTTCCACAAGCAACAGCTAAACACGAAATGATGGCGAGCCGTTGTTGATTACACCAATATAACGCAACAAAAGCCCCCTGAGTGTGTTGGAAAGCTTTAGTTCCGGTACATCTAGTGGCGGCACCATGGCAACTTCCTCTTCACCGAAGGAGCTTCCGGCGCATAACCGGAAGCGAGCCAAGCCGTGCACAACAGACTGAGGGGCCGAACCTTCGCTTCTTCGTCCTTCTATCGCACGCTGCTCCTTCGGTGGCGGCGCTCATGTTTTATTTTCCGTCCGTCCGACGCAATTCGTTCAGACACGAGCCACGCAAGATGAAGTAAACGTACAAGGAAAAGGAAAGAATGGGGTGTCCTGTGCGCGTCGTAAAGGCAATCTCAAACCACATCTCTGGTGTATTGAGAAGAGTGCATGGTCTGTCAGATGGTAATACGCCACTCACGGCAGGCGTATATACCTGTGTCGAAGTGTATCATGTATACGCAACTAAGAGCCGGCAGGGAGCCACATATGTTCGGGATAGCTCCCTGGGGATCTCCCCTCTCTCCCGTGTCTCTCTGTCTTTATAGCTCTTCTTGAGCTATAAAGGTTCGCTGCCCGAACGGCAATTCCCAGAGGAAGCGTCTTGCATAAAAAAACTTTGCGAGTGGACGATGGAAGAGAAGTGATGGGTGTACTAAGTGTTTTTTATTTTATTTTATTGTAGCGAGGAGGAAATGCAGCTTTATGATGAGCCGAGCGTCGCGTATATTAGATGGTAGGACATGTGCCCCGCTGCTCTTAATTCGTCTCAGTTCGCTCTCTGTGCTTGCTGTGTTTTAAAGAGAGGTCTTTCTTGGCAATTGAATGAAGTGCACGGTCATCCTGTGGTACTTTTTCGCAACGCCGCAAATCATACCTCTTTCCCGGCGCAGTCCGGTCAACCAGCAGGTGTTCGTTCTTTGCGAGCGTCTCTCCGCGCCTTGGGAAATCCGTTTCTGAAGCTTAATGAGCACCACGTGCGGAGCGGCTAAGCAGTGCTCAAGGCGCCGCAGTCGTCTTGAACGGTCACCGAAGCGTCCTCTGGGGACGCACTTCGGGTCTTCAGACCTCCGGTGCACTGAAGGCAAATAAGTGCGCCTGCCCGCTTGTGTTCGCACTCACGTAAAGCAATGACCCTGCTGAAAGGGTCACGTGTGGCTTTTTGGCTATGTGTCTGTGTCGCCTGTTCTTGTTTAGCAGTGGTTTTTACGGATCCAGCAGATGGACCACCGAACATTCCATAGCGAAATTTTTCTATACCTCAGCGGAACGAGAAAAAAAAAGTGAGTGAGTGAGTGAGTGAGTGAGTGAGTGAGTGAGTGAGTGAGTGAGTGAGTGAGTGAGTGAGTGAGTGAGTGAGTGAGTGAGTGAGTGAGTGAGTGAGTGAGTGAGTGAGTGAGTGAGTGAGTGAGTGAGTGAGTGAGTGAGTGAGTGAGTGAGCGAGCTGAGCTGAGCGAGCGAGCGAGCGAGCGAGCTTAACTTCAACTATAACTTCAAACTATTATCTTCAAGTAACCGTACACTACAGTCAGCGAAGAAAGCAATACCTTCTATACCGTCAACAAATCATACCAACATCATGTTGTAGACTCTGAATCAGACGACATTTTTCCTGTGGAATTTAGCCCATGCGCATTACCCATCTACTAAATAAGGATTGAAGGACTTCAGCCTCCAGTTTGTTATTTCATACATAAGCGGCTAGCGACGTCAGATCTGTCGTACCGAATAGTGCAACGGCGAACTGACGTAGTCAGGTTAAATTCGAGAAGACGTGTGCTTTAGTGGACTGACGTACGACAAAAGTGCTGAAGCGCACGGCTGAAACTTCAAAATCAAACGACTGAATGACAAGCGTCCCAAGCTTCGTGCATCAAGAGAGCGAATTGACTAAATAGACTAACGTGGAAGTACGCAACGAAGACAATGCTGTCAAGTTAGGACGCGCTCCGGGTATATACAAAAAAAATTGCCTCTCGCTCCACCCCGCCATCCCTGGAACTGTTTTCTTCTGTATATATTTATGTCCATCACCCGCAAGGACAAAGCGAGAGTTTCTTGATCCACCCCAGGCTACAGCGAAGTAGCGCCAAAAGGCGCGGCCACTGGATTTGACGGGGTCGTGGAGGCGCGTACCGTGTCCTGCGAACGATCGCGAAGCCGACCCCACGGGTGCGTTGAAAAACCACCGCGAACGCAACGGCGCGACAGCGGTCGAGTCGAGAATGGCTGGTTCGTG
This sequence comes from Dermacentor silvarum, assembly GCF_013339745.2. Classification (NCBI taxonomy): domain Eukaryota; kingdom Metazoa; phylum Arthropoda; class Arachnida; order Ixodida; family Ixodidae; genus Dermacentor; species Dermacentor silvarum. Next base: position 220,787,135 of record NC_051155.1, read on the forward strand.
CAAGGGGCGTCGGCTTTGTCGCTTTCGCAGAAACTACGCAACAATGGCTTCTCTCCGAGCGGGTCGCAAAAAGGCCCGCCGGCCGGCCCATCTCGGAAATGGCAAAAATAAAATAGGCGCGCTTGTCTCTATTTGTAAACCTTATATCTCCTCTTGTTTATTTGTCTCAACGCGAGCTCCCGCTTCTTTTCTGCGAGAGCATAAAGACGCCTGCGAGAACGCGAGTACAGCAAACACGTCCGCTTCGCGACGACTGTGGGGCGTAAAAATCTTAAGCGACGACGTTTAAAGCGGCGCGGCCAGAAGCCGGAGGCGCGGCAGCCGGGGACGACAACCTCGGAGAAGACATCTCTGCGGAGATACGTTTTGTAGTCGACCAAGAGCAACATGCCTCCTGAAGCGCTTCTTTCCTTCCTGTTTTTTTTTTTTTGTATAGTTTCATTTTCTCGCCTTCTCTCTCTCTCTCTCTCTCTCTGTCTCTTGCTCTTGGCCCTCGGTCGTTTTTCTCTCGCTTTAGCGAGCGTGTTGCTCTCGTTGTGCTTCCGCAAAATATGCCCGAATATTTTAGACATTAAATCCCAGGACTTCAGCGCTGCCCGCGCGCAGTTCTTTCTTTCTTTTTTTTTCGTAAACATCTTTTTAGCTTTCTGCCGTTCTTTTCATTTCCTTCGTCTCGCCTCTGATCTTTTGGGTGCGTCATCCCCTCGATTCGCCCCGCACCGCTGCCGTTTTATGGAGCTTGACCGCGCCGTAACGCTTCTCTGCATGGTTCCGAGCGTGGCGCGCGGTGGGCGCGCTTCCTTCCCGTCATCTTCGGCAGCGATTCGTCGAGATGCAAATCAAGTTTGAGAGCCCATCAATCCCAGTGAGCCTGCGTTGGCGCGAGTCGTAATTGAATTGAGTTCCGTCCATTCTTTCCGGAAGCGCTCATTCGTCCGTACGAAGTCCATTCCGACGCTACGAATTGGGGATGAATGGCGCCCGGCGGATGGTGATGGTCGAGCCTGTGCACGAGATTGTTCTCTTGCCCCAGCTCGTCATTCATTTCGGAATAATTAACAGCACTTCCATGGACATGGGGTCCAACTTATGGATACCCACATCAACATGCGATCACGAACGTAAGCAACGCTTCCCTCACAGCCATGAGATAATTAAATGTGAAAAGTAATAATGCTTTATCAATCTTGTTCAAACCAACATGTCCTACTGGCCATATTCGCGTATATCTTAGTTCGTCCGCTTTGTTCTATAATGATCAGCACCTAGGGGCCGGTTGATGGAACACGTTTATCCTGTAGCATAAATTTTATACTCAGATAAATTTTATACTCATACCCAACGTCGTTAACGAAAGTGTAGAGTTGTGCCTAGCCATTTGTGAATAGCATTACTGTCGTGCCGCTAGTTTATTAAACGAAAAACGAAACGTGGTTCGCAGCAATGTTCGGCGTGCAGGTAGTCTCTGCGCAGTGTCATCTATGTATACTTACACCTACCCTATCCTTATCGACCGTAGTACCACTTTTGCATTAGTAGAAGTCAAAGTCCTATATCCCTTTCACCCGTTTTTAGGTTGCCTGCTGGACAAGGGAACCAAACAGTGAACTAAAGCGACGAAGCGACGCAACATTTTTTGTGTGGTAGTCATGCAAGGGCATCGGTTATTCCAAAGGGTTAAATCCGCCGCTGCATGACATGGGAAAGCTGGCCGACATGACGGCTGAGTAACTCACATGGTTGATATTTACATATGCATTGCTGTTACGATATAGCTATACACATACACATGGTTCTCGGCAGGTAACCTGCATTGGCTCAATTTATTATGCGCGGGAGATTATATGGAACGCTGAACAGTGTTACGCATCGTAAAACCTATGTACTGAAAGACTATGGCAATGAGTTGTTTCACAGCATTTACTGCATCACCTGGCGATAAACATTGGCTATGAAGGAAAGGAGCTGGGTGGCTCGGCGTTCTTGTCGGCATGTCGCTTGATACGCTGGCTTGAAACACCTGGGTACAATTATTCGTAAAACGGCTCCTGCATAGTTCCGGCGACTACCATGTTTGGATAGAACACCCAGTTCATGTAGCCGCATAATTAAGTAAAAATGGCTGCGCAGGGCCTGTCAGCATGCCTTACTTCGTTTATTACGGCGTCGACCCCGGCCGTATTAGACAAGATTCGAGGATCTAAGCACGACCTGCAACATATCAATGACGAGGCTGCTAGTGTCCACGATGCCATGAGGACATACCAGCGACTGCAAAACAACTGTTATGGGAGTGGGAAAACCAGAAGTCGCGCATGGAACATGTTTCGCCGATGCTGTCACCACTACTACGTCTCAAAGCCTATGTGGAGTGAATCTATCTGACAAAATCGCCTTTCGATTGCAAAATAATCCTTCGGATCTTTCTCGACTTCGTAATTAGGTGAGGAGCTTGAGGAGCACATCTAAAGCACCAGCCTTTCCTTCACACCCGTTATCCATTCCCCTCTACCTCCAAATGCTGGAAGCAAGTGGATGGCACCATATACGATCCTAAGAATTTTATTGGAGACATCTTTTCTCTGTCGACTATCATGACCTCTGATACCATATGCGCAGCACCGACGGTCTCGAAGGCCGTACTTCCAACGCAGGAATACACACCTTCATTTCCTTTGTTATGGAATGTATGTAAGGACATGTCGGTGACTCTTGGGAGAACCGGTTACTCCTCTTCTTCTATGTGTTATAAATATCAAGAAAAAACACTCAGCGAAGAATACATCCAGAATAATATACCAAAAACGCTTACAAGTTATGCGAATAACAGTTGACAAACGCGCGTTGTATAAAGACCTGCATTCGTGCACTCAACGACAAAGGCTTTTGCAGTACAAAAATTTCTGAAACACTCAGTTTTATTCGCAACGTAACTGTCCAACGCGGTAAGGTAAAGTTTAGTACGTTAATGGCAAACGAAAGTGCAGAGCGCGCCTTTATGTGCACAGTAAAAGCGCGTTAGCTGCGAAAAAAAAAAACTTTTTTTTTCGTCTTTTGCGCGCCAATGTCATTTTTGCATACTAAATTGGAGCTCTAGATGCATGAAAAGCTGTCAGTAACAGTTGTGAGCGCTCATTCTCAGCAGACATACTAGCATCAGTTTTTTTTTTTTCACAAAGTAAATAAACTCTCCATGTATAACTATGCGCTATTTCTTTTCTCTCTCTCACCACACTACACGTGTCGTCTTGAGTAATTTCTACGAGCAACAGACCATAACAAAAGCAGTCTGGCTGCCCGCTTTGGAAGCCTCTGTAAACTATACTGGTGCAACTTTTACGGGTACAAAAAGGGCACAAAGAAGGCCCCAGCCCTTCGCTTCGGAGCCGCGAGACGAGTTGGCGCCGAACTCTCTAAGGTGAAGGTCGCAGCGTACAGCGGCCACGAGCGAACGCAGGCGATAGCTTCACTGTACAGACTTTAAGGGAGGAAGCCGTGCGCGAATTTCGAAAGGCTGCTCAATTAACTCGGGCGCAGACAACAAACAGAAAGCTGCAGAGACAAACTTCGCGTTGCGACATTTCAGCATCAGCAGCGAGCGGCGTGGGTAAGAGTGAAATCGAGATTATACGAGGGTACCAGAACGGGTCTCGCAAAATGCGTTGTTGCACCATTACGACGGGTGTCTGCTGCCTAATTCGCTTGCTTTACAATACGCGCGGTGTAAACCCGATTCGCGATTTCTCTTTATCCTCTTCGGCCTCGCAAGTGTATCCCCGGTCCCACTGTTTGTCGCTTTGTTTGTATTCAACGGATACGAACAAGGAACACTGAAGAAGAAGCAGCAGCCAGCAACGTGTAGTGGTTCTGGCGAAGCAACGGGAACGGCGGCCGGGCCAGCATTCGCGAGCAACAAGAACAGCGGAGGAAGTGCTGTGTAGAGACACAGGACGTAGAGGTTGTCGGAGGGGGGGGGGGGGGGGGGGGGGCGAAGCGAGTCTCAATATCTCGGGGCTCGCGAGATAGGAAGCCAGCAGCTCGCGGGCCTGTAGTATAAGATTGAACTCCTCGGGAGAAGGTTTGGAATGGCACTACACGCGGAAACGCAATGAAGCCGTCTTTTGTTCGCGTGCTTCGGGCGAAGCGTGTCGCTCCTCCCGTCCGTTCGCGAGGAGACGCTTTTCCTGAAGAGGGCGGCGAACGGGGAGGAGGAGGAGGGCGTCAGCTGCTCGAAAAATGAAGGGAAGCCTGTTTCTCTCTTCAAAGAACGAGAGTTAGGCCAGTGAGTGTGAGAGAAGAAACCCACGGACCCACTCCTTCAGACGCGAACCATTCCTAGCAGGGATATAGGACAGAGTTTGGGATACAGAGCAGCACCCGGAGTCAGGGAAGAGGACAAATAAACTTGCGCCTGCACGCCTAGGCGCGAACCTCCGTAAGCGTGGCAGGGATTAAGTTCGCCGCTAAAATTATCGGTCAACGATATGCGGCAATTCGCAGCTTGTTTTCTCGCGCAGAGACTTCGTTGCCTCTTTCTCTATATAGTTTATCCCCTATTACTCAGCTTTAGTTCTCCGAACCTTCGCTTGCAAAGTCAATGCTGACGGTGTGATTGGTCGTGTTTGTTTCCGGTATTCGATTCTGGCGTTGTTCAATAACCTTACCTGCACCTTCGCGTACAAACCCGTAATACATTTACACAAAAAAAGAAGAAAAAAGAAAAATGGCATTTTTGGGAGTTGTTAAATGTTCCCTTTTCTCTCTTTTTCCGAAGAGACCATTGAGTGCTGAATAGAATACTCACTAATAATATGAAACAAAGCAGTCATAAAAATTTCTTGAATTTCTGTTGACATTCGACAGCGACAAGTAATCTAAATGGATACGGTCAAGAAAGGTTACGCAGGACTACTCAATGAAAAGCCTAAGGCGCTAAACTTAAGAGGCGGTAAGCTGGACTAACAACAAACAGCCTGACATCGACTATAGCATGACGACGATGAAACGAGGGCTTGCATCAGCGCAAAGCAAAGGACAAATTCTCGGTTGGAATCTAGAGCTCTCAGTTTCTTTTCCTTCGTTTTTTTTTTTCGATTTTTGTCCAGCGAGGTAAACATGACAATTATCGACACGACGATAATAGCTGCGACAGATTTGACGAAAGTTAAATGGTGTACCTTTGAACGCCATCGCCGCAATAACATACAGTGCCGATCTCTGCCGGTATAGTATCTACGCTGCAAGGCTTTCCGCCAACGGCACCGAGCAACGCGGGTCTCGAGACACGGACAGGGTCGACCAAGGCAGCGGGTACCACACCACGCTTCGCTATCGAGGGGCGAGAGACCGCGGCTCAAGTCTCCTCGATTCAGCGAGGCTCAAAAGGAAGGGAATCTATTAGTAGGGGTGAAATGGTGTAGGCCTAGATGGGGCGATAAACACTGAGGAAGCAGGAAGTGCGGGAGGCGCTGGCCCGCTGCTCTCAAGAGCGCAGAAAGACAAAAAGGAAGAGTCGCCAGACGAGAAGGGGGAAGCGAAGGAAGTTCGGGACGGACGGGATACTAAGAAGAAGGAAAGAGATCGAGGGGGCAAGTTCCGCGCTCTCGGAGCGCGCTCCACGCAGAGCGGCGCTCCTGCAAAGTTGCGCCTCAGACACGAAGGCGCCGAAGAGACTGGCGTCACGATGTCGGGCGCGCGCGCTGGGGCTCGAATCGGCGGTCGCCTGCTGAAAGGAGGAAAAGAGAGAGGGCTTTGAGAGAACGAGAGAGGATCTCGGAAAGAAGGGTACGATGGGAAAGAAGGTAACCGTCCTCGCCACTTCCCGAATGGGCGTCCTCTCTCGCTCGCTTCGCGGCTGATCTGGAAGCGTTGTGGCCGCTCTCTCTCGAACGGCAGCCCTGAAGCGAAAAATAGAGAAAGGGAGGGACAAGAAAACGAGAATGAAGAAGAAACAAACGTGAAGAACGATGCCACCGCCATGAAATAGACGAGTGGCAGTAGTAAAGAAATTTACAGGCGAGAGAGGAAGGGAGGAGCGGTGCTTAAAATCGAGATGGATGAAAAGCATAAAGTCGGGAAAGAAGGGAGGGAAAAAAGAATGAAAGAGAGGAGGAAGAAATATTTCGGTGTATACAGGAGAGAAAAACGATCTTCGCCCTTGCACTTCAGCGTGGCGGTGCAGACGCGAACTTATTTGCATCCTTTGCTTTTCTCGTCTTTATTTGGTACTTGCTCGGGCCGCTCGCTATATAGCGACGTATAATTCGTAGGAGAAGAGTGTGATTCGTTTCCTCTGTGTTCCCCCCCGCCAAGCACTTCGTAGGCTGCGACACGATATAAGGAGCGTCACGCGAGCTCGAATTTTTCGCGGATACAAAGAAGACTGGAGTATAGGAGAGGGAACTTGCTCGGTCTGCGCGATATAGACGCTCCGCGATGGAATAAAAGCAACGCGCCTTAACGTCTATACAACCTGATTATCTGAAGTAAAGAGTGCCGCGAGAGGAACCCGCGATAAAAGAACAGAAAAGAACGCAGATTAAAAGAAGAAAAAGGAAAGGGAGAAAAAAAAGAGGTTAAAGGGTTCGCGCGCGCGCGCGGCTAATGAAAAGCGTTGAGTGAAAAACGCGCTCTCGCTTCTCACGCCTCTTATAACGCGATTTCCGCTGAAAAGTCTTCGCTTGCGCCGATCGCGCCTCGCTTTTCCGGGTGCATTGCGCAACGCGGATAAGAGTAATATGTTTAAAATAGAGAGAGAGAGAGAGAGAATGAAGAGTACAACAAATATAACTCTCCAAGTACGAGGAAAGAATTAGTGACCGGGGATGTTGGGACGGCGAGACAAGATGTAGATACGGTTGTGCAATTTGCGCCGCTTCGCGTTGCTGTATAGTGAGAGTAATGCAAAGTACAGAGGCACGGCGTCGTGGACTTAATCAGAGGGAGACGTGTGCGTTGACACACTGCACAGCCCCAGGCAACAAGGAAAAAAAAGAAAACGTTTTAAATGAAAAATGAGGAAGTGGTGTGAGGCTCGAGCGAGCGGAAATAGGGGGTTTTGTTGAGCGGAAATAAAGGCCGAAAAAAAGGAGGAAATGGGGAGCGAGCTTTGGAGAGCGATTCTCTAAAAACCTTCGCGAGGAGGCATCCTTGCGCAAAGCCGTGAGATCGCTTGAATGAAACGCACAAACAAAGTGGCGATACTCGTATGAGCCTTGGTTGGATAAACACATTCCACCTACTGGTCCGCAGGTCCCCTTATCCCGCATAGCTGGCTCCGAGCGGGAGTACGCCGCGGAACGGACAAAGAGAACGACAATCGGAGACACGTGTTCGGGCATGTGGCAAAACCAAATTAGTCGTATTCGTTCAGATTCCGAGGCAGTCATCGCGCCGCAAGACGTAATCTATGTTCTCTCTTTTTTTTTTTTCTACTTACTTTAACGCGTATGTCTGCGCATTTCCGAAACGCGTGAAGTCGACCCACTCCAACTTGACGCGTAACATCTTTCATCGGGAAGCTTTTCATTGAGCAAGTGTCTCAGTGGGAACTGTTGCGCAAAATTACCAGCGGTTCTACGCGGCATGATAAGCGTTGTACCCGCGCCATTTCCCGCAGTTTCGGTGATTTTTTTTTCTCCGGTACGTTCGTTGCTTCTGGGCAAGAATATTGCTTGAAAATGACGCGTCAAGAGAAGTCGAGACGCTAGGCTTGATTAAAATGGGCAAAGCTAACGGGAAAAAAATCTAAAATAAAAGCGATGAAGAAAATAGACTGCCACGCTAACGATAAAAACAATTCTGCTAGCGCTACTACAGACTGTTCTATGAATGAGAAAAATAAAAACATGATGCAAGCTAGGTTGGCGGAGGAATCAACTTACTTGAACAGTTCTCGGAAAACAACATAACTCACTCAGCGAACAGCTGCTAACCGACAAAAACTTTTCTTTAAATTTGGCGACCTTTCTCACTGCTTGCTTTTTTTTTTACGATAAACGTCTAAAAACAGCCAATTCACGACAGCGGCCACGCGAGAAGACGCCATTTCTTGTCTAAATAAAGTTTGCTCAAGCCTATCCCAGAACTAGGAGGCATTACGAGCAGCGGAAGTAACTTGGCTCTCAGCAGTAGCTCGTCTCGCACCTGGCGGACCGACGTTCAACTCCTGGAGCCAAATTCACAATTTGCTCTTGGCCATTGGTTGGCCGCCTATTGCACATCCGGTATTGTTATTCAGTGCATCAGTGGACAGCCTTTTACAAAAAATAAGAGAGTAATGATGTTTAGAAAGGCAGGCAGGTTAGCCAGAGCCGTAAAAAATAATAGACGTTACCAGTGCTTATGATTGAGATACGTTTCAAGAACAAACTATGTTATGGAGGACGTCGTTATAGTCAAGGTTGCGGAGTAAATTTTAACATCCTGGTGTTTATTAGCGCGCGCATAAATCAAATTACATGAGGGTATTTTAATTAATTAAGACGTACACTTTGACCACTCGTCGTAAGGTGTTCTGACGCTGCGCGACTGACCAGTTTGTCGAGCAGAGTATACTTGCTCGTCCGTACTGCAACGTTGGAAGATGACAAAATACAAGTGTAAGTACCGTCTGTGGCTTGCTGTCACGTTTATAAGAGCGCTTCTATCTTTTTTTTTGTGCTGGAATGGCGGATCAGCTTATACCTGAAGCCCTCAACTTTGACAAAACAACCGCGCATAGGGGACTTGATTTCAACCGTTAGTGGGAGCACGTTGCTATCTTCCTAGACTGCCTCAGTTATAGCAGGGTCCTTCAATACCCTGGTTATAGTTTTGTTTGTTCGATAGCTCCTGGATCTTGCTGGTCTGTCGGTCGGTCGGTCACGTTGCTATCTTCGTAGACTGCCTCAGTTATTGGTTTGTTAGTTAGTTTGTTTGTTTGTTTTTTGTTTGTTTGTTTGTTTGTTTGTTTGTTTGTTTGTTTGTTTGTTTGTTTGTTTGTTTGTTTGTTGGTTGGTTTGTTCCTGGTATTTGCGGGTCCGTCCATCCCTCCGTTGTTCGTTTGCTTTATATGAACTAACCATAGCCTCAGTGCAACGCTTCGGGATCGCCTAAGGAATGCCGTTTATGGTTGTGGACTAAGCAACATTGAAATCGATGTCGCCAGTCCTATGAACAGGATGGAGCTTTCTCAAAAGAAACAGCGTCCACTAACTTCGAGAGGTTGTTACACTTTCAAAATAAACACTCAGCACATTATGCTGGTGATAAAAAGGAGAATTAAGCTAACGTTGGGGAAATAAAGGCATACTATTCCTGAACTGTAGCTGTAATAGCATGTGAACTTGTCGAGACAGATGTAGTTCTCGTGTTTCTGCGGAGCTTGGCAAAAGTGTTTCACCTAGCACTCTTTGCATCATAATTGCCTACTCAGGTAAACTTTTAAAGCATATAGAACTGGCCCTGTCTCGGCGCGATTTATTTATTTATATTTATTTTTTTTATTTATTTCGCGTAAGAAAAGACCCAACTTTCACCTTTTGCCGCGCACTAGGAGAGTGCAGAAGAAACCCAGTAATTCAAATAATTCTGCATCTGACGAAAATAAAGTTTTCCCTCCTCCTAAGCGAGTAAAATGAACTAAATCAAAGACGGATAGGTTAACAAGTATAAAAATTCCGTTTGCTACCCTACAAATACTACCGATGCTAGAGCACCTTTCGTAAGACTGTCCGGAGATGCCCCCACCCTCTTTTTTCTTCACTAAGAAAGAAACAAACACAACGTCGAAAGCAGCGTGTGGGAGCTACGCTTCTTTGAGCACCGCTTAGAGAAGCGAGTGGTGTACGTTTCACCAGAACCGAGCGCTTGCAGAAGCATGTCCACAAGCACTGAACTATACAAGCATCATGCCGAAACGGTACATTCCAGAGAAATGTTATCTTTGCGCTCAAGACCCCGAGCTCGGGTTACGAAATACAGCCCTAGATACGCCCGGCTCACGCCATCGTTCACTACGATATATATATTTTGTGTTATTGTTGCTGCTGTTCCCTGTGTGATTAAAAATAAGAGCGGAAAGCGTCTGAGGACCGTAAAGGAGGAAGCGTTCTTAGACCGGCTCGCGGTAAAGAAAGGAAGGGACGCCGAGCGTTAAACTTTTTACACCGAACCGCGCGGCGCCGTATTTTATTGCTCCCCATCATTATCGGTTTGCGCCTGTTTGCAAACCTCCTCGGAATCCGCTCGCTTCGGGCTCTTTTACGCGTGTTTCCTGGTCTCCCTGAGTGCCGAATAAACGTCATGGTCTTCTCTCCGGTTCCTCCGCTGTCTCGGATTGGGGCATGTATTGGGGCATCTTTTCGGGCATCGTGTCTCTTTGAACGCGGCTCTTTTGGCCGGCCTCCCTTGAATAGGAACGTCTCTGTGCTCTTTTAGCTAGCGCGCGCTGTGCGTTATGGCGATCAGAAACGAAACACTCGATACGGTTTTCAATGATATTGCAGAGTTGCCTTAGCGTACCCCGATTTGGCTGAGTTCGCCAGCGTTGAGACCAACACTTTTTGCCTCAATCTTCGTGAAACAGAAGGAAATAATATAAAGAAAACGGCGGCGCTAGCCTTATTCTCTTATGGCTATTCAGGCATGAATCCTACATGTGAAGGCAGGTGAATTGAAAGCCCTACCCTACTTATTCGAAACCAACAAGTTCCCGTTTTTCTTTTCTTCTTTTTTTTTTTCGTTTTTTAATGTTATCCTGGGCCTTCAAAGCTTTTGCGGTGAATGTCGTCTGAGTGAGCTCGATGCTTTTCATTTCGCCCCCCCCCCCCCCTTTTTTTTTTTTGTACACGAATTGGAGTGCAAGGGTTAGAGGCCTAAAACCACTCCGGCCACTAATGTTGACAGTTACTAGACCAGTGCCAATCGATGTTAAAACTCTAGAAGTTGTAAGCAGATACAGTTGCAAACAGTAGGAAGTCGCACCGAATCAGCAGAAACTGAACGGTAAAGTTGCAGATTTCCGCTCACACTCTCAGAAGACGATGACCCCACGGCTAGAAGG